>NW_027364751.1:0-179943 GCF_046119375.1 Phyllobates terribilis
GGTGAAAATGAGTAACTCTGATTTTATTATTTTTAGACTAGGTGAAAATGAGTAACTCTGATTTTATTATTTTTAGACTAGGTGAAAATGAGTAACTCTGATTTTATTATTTTTAGACTAGGTGAAAATGAGTAACGCTGATTTTATTATTTTTAGACCAGGTGAAAATGAGTAACTCTGATTTTATTATTTTTAGACTAGGTGAAAATGAGTAACTCTGATTTTATTATTTTTAGACTAGGTGAAAATGAGTAACGCTGATTTTATTATTTTTAGACTAGGTGAAAATGAGTAACTCTGATTTTATTATTTTTAGACTAGGTGAAAATGAGTAACTCTGATTTTATTATTTTTAGACTAGGTGAAAATGAGTAACTCTGATTTTATTATTTTTAGACTAGGTGAAAATGAGTAACTCTGATTTTATTATTGTTAGACTAGGTGAAAATGAGTAACTCTGATTTTATTATTTTTAGACTAGGTGAAAATGAGTAACTCTGATTTTATTATTTTTAGACTAGGTGAAAATGAGTAACTCTGATTTTATTATTTTTAGACTAGGTGAAAATGAGTAACTCTGATTTTATTATTTTTAGACTAGGTGAAAATGAGTAACTCTGATTTTATTATTTTTAGACTAGGTGAGAATGAGTAACTCTGATTTTATTATTTTTAGACTAGGTGAAAATGAGTAACTCTGATTTTATTATTTTTAGACTAGGTGAGAATGAGTAACTCTGATTTTATTATTTTTAGACTAGGTGAAAATGAGTAACTCTGATTTTATTATTTTTTTTCCCTAGCGCAAGCCGATGAGCACAAAAATAATTAAAATGAAAGTCCCCTTTAAGAAGGGGGGATCATACACAATTCTTGCACAGGGACCCTTTGGTCTCAGTGCCCGCCCCTGCTTGAGACGTTATAATAATTCATAAATCATATGGTTTTGATTGGCTGCTCCTAGTAAGAACACAATAAAATAAGCTCTAGTGGGCTGTGTGCCCACTATGCGTTTTTTAAGCATTTCCGCAGCGGCAATTACGCTTAAAAAACGCTTGGTAGGAGGTCTGCAATGTTCCCCAATGATAATCCACATGTGCTGTGCACATGCTGCGGAAATATCCGCTGCGGATTATTATTACAGAAAAAAGCGCAGCACTACCAACTATTTTGCGTAAGCGCAGCGTTTTTGCCGCCATTGACTTGCATTGATTCGCATAATATCTGCATGACTACATGTACACATGCGGAAATTAAGCAATTCAATGTGCGGATGGAGAAGAGGAGACTCTCATCCAGACCCGGGTACCATAGTACCTGTAAAAAAAAAATTAAAATTAAAAAAAACATTATACTCACCTTCTGATGGCCTGCGGTCTTCTCTCCGGTGTGTCTTGGCTCCCCGGTGGCTCGTCAACGTCAGCGGTCATGTGACCTGTCACCTGACTAAATTACATCATGGAAGGTCCTTTTACACCACCACGGGCCACCAGGGAGACCGGAGAAGGAGACCGTGGGCCATCGGAAGGTGAGTATAATGTTTTTTTTTATAGTTTTTACCATTTTTATTATTTTTTTTTAACTAACTTAGTCACACGGTTGCATGGATTTATATAGTGTGACCAAGTTGTCAAGCACTTTTCCAAGCCAAAATCTTTTAGAAAACGCTTGACAACCCGCATGGGAAATCGCATGTGCTAAACGCGTGACAAACGCTTGTCCCGGGCTGAAAATACGCATGTAAAATCCGCATGAGCTTTTTCTGCCAAGGAGATGCAGAAACGCTCAGGAAAAATCCGGAGCGTTTCTGCATTGTGGGCACATTGCCTAATAGTGGCTGTGGATCAACATACTTAATTCTCATCAATACTAAGCAGTATAAATTAATATAACTTTGCTTAATATTTCCACTAATATTCTTAATTTCAGTGTGTTGGTTTAGCCCTGCACTACAGTCACAGTATTTCATGTGAGCCCTTGAGAAAACTAATTGCCGACCCCCGATCCATGCTCTGTTAACCCCTTTACACCCCTTTACAGAATCTCTCACTGTTTCCGGCAATGTGATTGCCGGAAACAGAGGAGCACCGATCCTAGGCTGCAGATCAAAGAGCACCGATCCTAGGCTATTGCTAGTACACCACAGCCCTGGCCCCAGACTGCTATGATCGGTGCGATCGCCGATCACATCGATCGCAGCGCGATAACAGGGCGGTCATGGGGCGGTGACCGGCTTGTGACCTGCCTGTCACTGCCCCATGACCCCCTGTAATGTAATCAAAGTCCCCAGACTGCTGTGATTGGAGCGATCGATGATGACATCGATCGCTCCAATCAGAGCTCCTGAATACAGGCTGTCATAGGGAGGTGTCACCTCTCTGTGACCCCCTGTGGTGCGTTCTCTGCTACAGCCATGTCTGATTGGTGCAATCAATGTCACCAATCAGATGGCTGGGGCACAGCATGCACCACAGGGGGTCACAGAGAGGTGACACCTCCCTGTGACCGCCCGGTCACCTGTATTCAGGAACTCTGATTGGAGCAATCATTGATGACATTGATTGCTCCAATCAGATTACCTGACTACCTCCACCTGTCACCACCCCATCATCACCCTGTGACCACCCTGCAGACCCTCACACTTGGTGAGGATTTCTACAAAGCGGTCACATCTGATGTGTGTGTGCTGAGCCTTGTAGTGCCACAGAATATTCTGTGACACCACAAGACCATCTTCTCACCTGTTTCAGTCGCTGCTGCTGCTGCTCCTGGATCTTCTGCTCCAGCGTCCTGGGTATCCTGCTCCAGAGCCTGCTGCCGATCCTGCTGCTGATCCTGCAGAGAAGACTTTGGTAAGTCTGTTCTCCACTCATCCACCCCAATCCCCCCTCCCCCCTCTTTTTACCCCCCCTTACCACCATTTATTTTTCTGCGTCCTGCAGCGGTCTCCAGCTCCGGTCCGAGTCTCCAGCTCCGCTCCCAGCGCCGGGCTCTCGTTCCGGGCTCCCGGTCAACAGCACCGGTCTCCTGCTCCGGGCTCCGTCTCCTGTTCCGGTCCTGCTGCTGATCCTGTTGACCCCTTGGTAAGTCCATCTCTGATCTCCCCTCATCCACCCCAATCCCCCTCTCCCCACTCCCCCATCTTTTTACCCCCCTTCCCACCTCAATCTCCCTCACTTCAGTGTCCCTGTTAATTCTCTCGTTTCTGGTCTCCAGCTCCAGTACCGGACTCCTGCTCTGGGCTCCCGGTCTCCTGCTCCGCGCTCCCGGTCTCCAGCGTCGTGCTCCCAGTCTCCTGCTCCGGGCTCCCGGTCTCCTGCTCCGGGTCTTCTGTTCCAGTCCTGCTGACCCTTTGGTAAGTCCATCTCTGATCTCCCCTCGTCCACCCCAATCCCCCTCTTCCCACTCCCCCATCTCTGAAGTTTTGGGGCCTGGTCCTTCTTATGGGGATCCTGAACAAGCCCGAGCTTCGGCAATACTGGAGTGCTGACGTTTTGTATAACACTCCAGTGTTCCGAATGGCCATAATCTGGAGACGCTTTCAGGCCATCCACATGTTCTTGCATTACCAAGATAATGCAAGGTGTCCTGCACGCGATGACCCGAACTTTGATCGTCTTTTCAAAGTTCGGCCGGTCATCGAACACTTCAACAACAAGTTTGCTGAAGTGGACGTGCCCCAAAGGGACATCTGCGTGGATGAGTCCTTAATCTCTTTTAAAAGGCGGCTTGGATTCCGGCAGTACCTGCCCAGTAAGAGGTCCAGGTCCGGGATCAAGCTGTATAAACTTTTTCAGAGTACCTCAGGGTACACTCACAAGTTTAGAGTTTATGAAGGGAAGGACTCCCGGATTGAACCCCCTGAATGCCTCCCGTTCTGGGAGTGAGTTGGAAAATTGTGTGGGACTTGGTGCACCCACTGCTGGATAAAGGTTATCACCTCTTTGTGGATAACTTATATACAAGTATCCCGCTCTTCAAGTCCCTCTCTGCGTGACGTACTGCAGCCTGCGGTACTGTCCGCAAAAATTAGAAAGGCCTCCCAAAGACACTAATTGGGCAGCTGCTCAGAAGGGGTGAGTGTTACAACTCTCCTGTTAGGTTTTTTTTAGTTTGCTGGTCACATGACCATTTTTGCCTATTTAATTCGGCTCCGCCCTCCTGGCTTTGCTGGACTTCATTTGTATTTACTACTGTTGCGCTAGCTTGTTGCTCTGTTGCCGTTCTCTGTTAGTTTTGCTAGGTCTTTTGACACCTTTGCTTTTTGTTGTGTGTTTGTCTTTGACTGCTACTATTTCTGCTAATGGGTGTCCAACTTTTCCCAGTCCCTAGATCTTGTAGGGATCCCTCCCTCACATCTATAGGTCTGCATTCAGACTAGCCGAGGACTTTAGCGGGTCTGATCGTTACATCGTAGGGATCTAGTTTAGTTCTATTGTAGGGACAAATCTCCTCTCTTTCCTTAGTCTCTGTAGCAGATCATAACAGTAAGTCCAGCCATAAAAAAAAAAAAAAAATTTTTTCTAAGGAAAGACCTCCAGTTTTCCATCATGGTCTTGGTGCAAGATTTGGCTCAACGCTTGCAGGGACTCTCTCTGGAGGTGACCAAGCTCCAACAACACGTGAGTAGCTGTTCTGGAGCGCATTTTGTGGAACCAAAGGTACGTCTGCCTGATCTATTTTTTGGCGAACAACAAGATTTTTTTTCTTTTAAAAATGCTTGTCTATTATATTTTCGTTTGAGACCCGGATCCTCTGGTGATGAATCACAGCGCATAGGGATCATAATGTCACTTTTGCGCAAAGATCCTCAGGGATGGGCCTTCTCTCTCCAACCTAGTGATCCGTGCTTTAGATCAGTGGATAGTTTTTTTTCTGCTTTGGGTTTGTTGTACGATGATCCTGATCGTGTCTCATCTGCTGAGTCTGAATTAAGACGTTTGAGGCAGGGATCAGGTAATGTGGAAAAATATTGTTCTCACTTCCGTCGGTGGTCTGCCCAGGTGGGGAGGAACGATTCAGCTTTGAAAAGCTTGTTTCTGGCAGGCCTAGGTGAAAGGGTTAAGGATTTACTGATTGCTTATCCCACACCTGGAAACTTGCAGGAGGCAATGCAATTAGCTATACGGGTTGACAGGAGACTGCGTGAAAGGGTTAATGAGAGCAAATCCTCTGCTATGTCAGCTTCGAGTCCTGAGAGGTTCTGTGCTGACAATGGAGAGCCGATGGAAATTGGGGCGATGACAACCCGCTCTCAGGAAAAAGACCGCCGACTTTCTGAAGGCTTGTGTTTCTATTGCGGAAATTCTGGTCATCTTATTAAGAGCTGCGTGCTTCGTAAGAAGAAAGAAAAAAAATGGTCAGTCATGCTCGTATTGCCTGTTTAAATTCTAAGGGGGTATTCCTATCTGCCACTACTGCTGCTCAGGATGAATTAATTGAATTTCGGGTATTTGTGGATTGTGGATCTACTCTGAATGTGATTGATGGGGGGATTCTTGGAAAAACTTAGATTAGAACCTAAAACTTTGTCATCCCCTATTGCTGTGGTTTCTGTCGATGGCTCTCCCTTGAAGAGTGTTACTCACAAGGTCTGTGAATTTCCCCTCACTATTAATGGTATTCATCAAGAGAATTTGGATTTGGTGGTATTGGATAATTTGCCTTCTCCAGTAATATTGGGGTTACCCTGGTTAAAATTGCACAATCCTGTACTGGATTGGTCTACCAATGAAATTAAGTCCTGCTGTGGATAGAGGGGAATTGCCTGTACCTATTCAGGATTTTTGGAGAGTTTTTTCTAAGGAGGAGTCGCAGGTTTTGCCTCCCCATAGAGACTATGATTGTACTATTGAATTTGTCCCTGGAGCGACTCTTCCTAAGAGTCGTTTATTTAATCTTGCTATTCCTGAGAGAAAGGCTTTGGAGGAATACATACAGACAAGCTTGGCCGCTGGTCACATTAGGCCTTCCAAGTCTCCTGTGGCTGTTGGTTTTTTTTTTGTGAAAAAAAAAGATGGCGGTTTACGTCCTTGTCTGGACTTTCGTGAGATTAATAAATTTACTGTACGCAATCCTTACCCACTGCCATTGATTCCCGATTTATTTAACCAGTTAGTGGGGGCCAAGTGGTTCTCTAAAATTGATCTCCGGGGGGCATACAATTTGTTGCGCATGAAGGAGGGTGATGAATGGAAGACTGCTTTTAACACTCCTGTGGGTCATTTTGAGAATCTGGTTATGCCTTTTGGTCTCACCAATGCTCCAGCATTTTTTCAGAATCTTATTAATGACATCCTTAGACCTTTAATCGGCAAAGATGTGGTTGTGTATTTGGATGACATTTTGATTTATTCACCGGATCTGGAGTCTCATTGGCGGAGCGTACGTGAGGTATTACAGTTATTAATGGACAATTCGTTTTTTGCTAAGCTGGAGAAATGTGAGTTCGCTGTACAGAGAATTAGTTTTTTGGGCTACATTGTCTCCAGTGAAGGTTTTGAGATGGACCCGGTTAAAGTTCAGGCTGTACAGGAATGGCCTAGGCCTATTGGTTTGAAATCGATACAGAGGTTTTTGGGTTTCGCCAATTATTACAGAAAATTCATAAAAAATTTTTCTATTATTGTCAAACCGCTGACCGATCTCACCAGGAAAGGTGCTAATGCGGTTCAGTGGACTTCTGAGGCCATTGAAGCTTTTGTGTTTTTAAAGGAGAGGTTCACCTCTGCTCCCATCCTTATGCAGCCTGATGTGACTAAGCCGTTTTTGGTTGAGGTTGATGCTTCTTCGGTGGGGGTTGGTGCGGTGTTGTCTCAGGAAAACAAGGATGGAGTACATCCCTGTGCCTTTTTTTCAAAAAAATTTTCCGAGACTGAACTTAATTACGATATTGGTAATCGGGAATTGCTGGCGATTAAACTCGCATTTGAACACTGGCGTCACCTCTTGGAAGGTGCTGAATTTCCCGTTCAGGTTTTCACTGATCATAAAAATCTGATCTATCTTGATGCTGCCAAGCGCTTGAATGCCCGTCAGGCTAGGTGGGCACTTTTTTTCTCGCGGTTTAATTTTTCCGTTACTTACATCCCGGGTACCAAGAATGTTAAAGCGGATGCTTTGTCTCGCAGCTTTTCTCCCATGGTTGGTGTTGAGGAGGAGGAGACCATTTTACAAGAAGGTGTTGTGATTGCTGCTTTGGACTCCGTTTTGGAGGATGAGATTCTTAAAGCACAGGAGAATGCCCCATCTAACACTCCCCATGGGAGGTGGTTTGTGCCTAGGACCTTTAGGAGAGATTTGTTTGTTGAGTGTCATGAGTCTCGGTTGGCAGGTCATCCAGGAATTTCTGAGACCAAGAGACTTGTGGGTCGCAGTTTTTGGTGGCCTGGATGGCAGAAGGAAGTCATTAAGTGGGTGCGCCAATGTACTGTGTGTGCAAGATCCAAGTCTTCGCATGCTCCTGCTGCGGGGTTGCTTTGCCCTCTGGAGGTTCCTAGTGCACCTTGGACACATCTGGCTATGGACTTTATTACTGACCTTCCTCCCTCTGAAGGTTTCACGGTCATCTGGGTGGTCGTGGACCGTTTTAGCAAGATGTGTCACTTGGTTCCCTTCATCAAACTGCCTTGCGCTAAGACACTCGCTAAGGCCTTTGTCAAGGAGATTGTCAGACTACATGGTGTTCCTACTGACATTGTTTCTGATAGGGGACCTCAGTTCGTGGCTCGTTTTTGGCGTGCCTTTTGTGACAGGTTGGGAGTTCATTTGTCGTTTTCATCCGGATATCATCCTGAGTCTAATGGTCAGACAGAAAGGAAGAACCAGGAAGTTGAGCAGTTCTTGCGTTGTTTTGTGGCAGACAATCAAGAGGGGTGGTCTGAGTTTCTGCCACTTGCTGAATTTGCTCTTAACAACCATACATCCTCTTCTGCTGGGTGTTCGCCTTTTTTTTGTTGTTCTGGGAGACATCCGTCTTTTGGGTCATTTTCCAAATTGGTTTCGGCTGTGCCTGAGGAGGAGAGTTTTTCTGGTGATTTGGAGAGAGTTTGGACGGATGTGCGTGGTAATCTTCAGGAGGCTAACAAAAAATTTAAGAGGTACTTTGATAGGAAACGGCAAGAGGTTTTGTTTGCTGTTGGTGACATGGTTTGGTTGTCCTCTAAGAATCTGCGATTGAGGATTCCTTCTAAAAAATTGGGTCCCAAGTTCGTAGGGCCCTTTAAGGTACTTCAGATAGTTAACCAATCTGCTGTTAGGCTGGAGGTTCCTACGTCCTGGAGGATTAATCCGGTGTTTCATGTTTCTCTGTTGAAAAAAGCTGATGTGTCGGATGGTGACGCCTCTGCCACTGTTCCTCCGGTGGTGGAGGACAGGGAATATGAAATTTCCCGCATCCTAAATTCTAGACGGTATAGAGGGAGTTTGCAGTATCTCGTCGCTTGGAAGGGTGTCGGACCTGAGGATAACTCATGGGTGAGGGCGGATGATGTTTCTGCCCCCAGACTTGTCCGAGCGTTTCACAGGAGGTTTCCTGGTAAGCCTGGGCCTAGGGTATCCGGAGGATCCTCTTAGAAGAGGGGGTACTGTTACAACTCTCCTGTTAGGTTTTTTTTAGTTTGCTGGTCACATGACCATTTTTGCCTATTTAAACCGGCTCCGCCCTCCTGGCTTTGCTGGACTTCATTTGTATTTACTACTGCTGAGCTAGCTTGTTGCTCTGTTGCCGTTCTCTGTTAGTTTAGGTCTTTTGACCCCTTTGCTTTTTGTTGTGTGTTTGTCTTTGACTGCTACTATTTCTGCTAGGGGGTGTCCAACTTTTCCCAGTCCCTAGATCTTGTAGGGATCCCTCCCTCACATCTATAGGTCTGCGTTCAGACTAGCCTAGGACTTTAGCGGGTCTGATCGCAGGATCAGGTTCCCCGTTACATCGTAGGGATCTAGTTTAGTTCTATTGCAGGGACAGATCTCCTCTCTTTCCTTAGTCTCTGTAGCAGATCATAACAGTGAGAGCATAGCCCAATGTAGCGACAACCTGCTGATGGTCAAGTACAAGGACAAGAGGCATGTCCTTTTGTTGACCACCATACATGGTGATGGCAGCACCCTCAGCTCTGTAAGAGGTTCCACTACACAGGTCGCCAAACCAGACTGTGTAGTGGGGTACAACAAGTACATGGGGGGAGTTGATCTCTCAGATCAAGTCCTCCAGCCCTACAGTGCTTTCAGAAAGGCCAAGGTATGGTATAAGAAGCTGGCCGTGCACATTGTACAGATGGCAATGCACAACGCTTTCCTTCTGTCACAACTTGCAAGCCAGACTTCTACGTCGTACCTTCACTTCCAGGAGACTGTTATCAAGGCCCTGATATTTGGCAGCGGTGACGGAGCAGGCCCTAGTAGTTCCGGAATTGAAGGACTGAGAATTGTACCAGGCCAGCATTTCCCAGGGCAGATCCCTCACAGCGGAAAAAAAGGAAAGTCACAAAAGAGGTGCCGAGTGTGTTATAAAAGTGGAATACGCAAGGACACCATTTATCAATGTGACAACTGCCCTGACAAACCTGGCCTGTGTATGAAAGACTGCTTCAAAAGGTACCATACTTCGATGGACTATTAAATTAATTTCTGACGTATGAGAACCTGACAAACACTACACAACTGACGTAGTGTTCGTCAGGTTGTCATACGTCAGTTGTGTAGTGTTTGTCAGGTTGTCCTACACAACTGATGTATAACACTACTGTTAGGTGTCGGTCTGGTGCTGGATTCGAAATGGGTCCAGGACCTTCTATGGTCTCAGAATCGCCGTCAGCCCCAACGACTAGCTGGTCCGCGAGCACTGTTTATCTCCCAGGTAGTTGTGCCTAGCAATGTTAAGCCTGGGTTGCAGAAGGAGACAAGGCTTGTGGAATCTAAGTCCAGGATTTGCCGAACTGAGCATGTCCGTGACCTGGCGGATCATGATTGGTGGGTTGGCACTCACCTGACCCGGTGACCAGCCACCGCCTGATTGGTCATTTGTCAAAGTGCGTGCTTAGTAATTGTCAAGGATTTATCATGAAGAGATTAACATTGCTGGACAACACTAGTCCAGCAACGCCCCCTGCTGTGATAAGCAGCACACCGTCTATGGACTTTGAACATGGAGAGCCTGGTGTGGGTGGGGACAGCTTTCTCAGCTCTGCTTCATTCTAAATCTAAAAGCTCTGATTGGGTCAGAACTGCTGCACCCAGTAATCTAAGTGATACATTGTTGGATTCAGCTTCTATTTGTCTACATTACGCTCCTCTCAGATGAGTAGTAAAACCTGCCGACAAATTCCCTTTTAGATTTTATTGCCGGTGTCAAGCTATTATTTATATGTACATTTTATAAAACCTATAAAAAGTTTGGAATCAATAAAATATAAAGTCATAGATTTCATTATACCTTCTGAATGCTCGTAGAGTTGTTCGCTAGGCCCACTTGCACTGCAGATTTAAGAAAAAAAAAGACATTACTACATGCATGTAAGAATTATTAACTACAATAAAAAATGGTTCTTTCCTTAAAGGGAACCTGTCACCTGAAAAAAACACAATCAGACTGCAGATATGGGGATAATCTCCAGATTAACCCTGCTCTGAACTTTATTTCTCCCGGCATCCATTGGATTCAGTCACCGCTCTGTGTATAGTGAGAAGTGGCAGCAAACACTCCCCCTGCACTGACTTACAGCAGCTCAGCAGTAGGGCCGGCTGTCAATCACTGCCGGGGACGAGGTTACAGCCGCCGCTCTCTATACAGAGAACGGTGACTGAACCCGCGCCGGCGCCGCCCGTGACTGAAACCAGAATGCTAAAAGGAGGAATAAAGATCATTTCCTCATGACAGTAGGGGTCTAAGTGCTGGGCAGGTTGAGAACGCTATTAATCTGCAGATTAACCCCATATATGCAGAAAAATAGCTTCTTTCATGTCACAGGTTCCCTTTAAGGAAAGAAAAAGTAATATTACATCAGTTGAGACCCTAGAAAGACCTAGGTGCATTCTGACCATAGGAAGAATCACCAAATACCAAGGTTCAGGAAGAACCAAATAGAGGACAATATACAGTAGGTACAGAAAGTATTCAGACCCCTTTAAATTTTTCACTCTTTGTTTCATTGCAGCCATTTGGTAAATTCTAAAAAGTTCCTTTTTTTCTCATTAAAGTGCACTCTGCATTCCATCTTGACTGAAAAAAAAACAGAAATGTAGAAATTTTTGCAAATTTATTAAACAAGAAAAACTGAAATATCACATGGTCATAAATATTCAGCCCCTTTGCTCGGTATTGAGTAGAAGCACCCTTTTGAGCTAGTACAGCCATGAGTCTTCTTGGGAATGATGCAACAAGTTTTTCACACCTGGATTTGGGGATCCTCTGCCATTCTTCCTTTCTCCAGTTCTGTCAGGTTGGATGGTGAACGTTAGTAGACAGCCATTTTCAGGTCTCTCCAGAGATGCTCAATTGGGTTTAGGCCAGAGCTCTGGCTGGACCAGTCAAGAATGGTCACAGAGTTGTTCTGAAGCCACGCCTTTGTCATTATAGCTGTGTGCTTAGGGTCATTGTCTTGTTCGAAGGTGAACCTTCGGCCAAGTCTGAGGTCCAAAGCACTCTGGTAGAGGTTTTCATCCAGGATATCTCTGTACTTGGCCACATTCATGTTTCCTTCAATTGCAACCAGTCGTCATGTCCCTGCAGCTGAAAAAGACCCCCATAGCATGATGCTGCCACCACCATGTTTCACTGTTGGGATTGTATTGGGCAGGTGATGAGCAGTGCCTGGTTTTCTCCACACATACCGCTTAGAATTATCACCAAAAAGTTCTATCTTCGTCTCATCGGTCCAGAGAATCTTATTTCTCATAGTCTGGAGTCCTTCATGTGTTTTTCAGCAAACTCTATGCAGGCTTTCATATTTCTTGCACTGAGGAGAGGCTTCCATCGGGCCATTCTGCCAAAAAGGCCCAACTGGTGGAGGGCTACAGTGATAGTTGACTTTGTGGAACTTTCTCCCATCTCCCTACTGCATCTCTGGAGCTCAGCCACAGTGATTTTGGGGTTCTTCTTTACCTTTCTCACCAAGGCTCTTCTCCCATGATTGCTCTGTTTGGCTGGACGGCCAGGTCTAGGAAGACTTCTGATGGTTCCAAACTTCTTCCATTTAAAGATTATGGAGGCCACTTTGCTTTTAGGAACCTTGGGTAATGCAGAAATTCATTTGCAACCTTAGCCAGATCTGTGTCTTGCCACAATTCTGTCTCTGAGCTCCTTGGGCAGTTCCTTTGAGCTCATGATTCTCATTTGGTCTGACATGCACTGTGAGCTGTGAGGTCTTATACAGACAGGTGTGTGCCTTTTCAAATCAAGTCCTATCAGTTTAATTAAACACAGCTGGACTCCAATGAAGAAGTAGAACCATCTCAAGGAGGATCACAAGGAAATGGACAGCATGTGACTTAAATATGAGTGTCTGAGCAAAGGGTCTGAATACTTATGACCATATGATATTTCAGTTTTTATTTTTTAATAAATTTGCAAAAATGTCTATGTAGCGCCCCGAGGGTTCGGCCGCTACAGGGGTATTGCACCTCAGACCAGAGGTGTGATATTCCACTCCCAGGTAAGGATGGAGTATGGACCAGGGCTCAGTTAGCTGCATACAGCACACACACACCATTTCCGAGGGACAGCTCAACGGTGCTCCCACTAGACAGAAGTGCAGGCACGCCCGACTATGTCCCTGCCTGGAGTGGGGAGGGGGGTGGAACACCCAGTGCTGTAGGGGCAGATAGGGGTTGGTTCCTGAGCGTAGGAAGGAGCTCATTGGTTGCTGGTCACCTGGGCTCATGGTCAGAGGGAGGTATAAAAGGTGGGCACCATCTTAGATCTAGGTTCGTTCAACCAGAGGAGAAGACCGGGAGTGGAGGCTCTGTAGGAGCTCCACTCTGGAGCGGGCCTAGAGAGAGGCCGAGGGAGAGAGAGAGAGGAGGTGAAAGGGAGCTGTGATTAAGTCTCATCCCAGCTCCATGAGAAAGGAACAGAAAGGAACAGAGAAAGAGAAGAAGAGAGAGAGAAACAGAAGGGCTCAGGAACAAGAAGGTGGAAGGGACCCTAAGAACCCACGAGAATCCAGGGTGAAGGGTCAGGCAGATTAAGGGTACCGGATCCCAAGTTGGTGGAGGAGAAACTACCCTCAGCCAAAGACCGGTCGTCGTGATCATTTATTGGTGCTACACCTCATCAAACCTGCTAGGAAGGCACCATATAGGACAGCGGAGGACGGGGCCACGTTTAACCGCACAGGTCCACGGCAGCTGGACAAAAGCGGGTCACTGGTGAGGCAGGCCAGAGAAAGGATTAAAGGGGGTCCTGTGCCATGCTCCTGAACTGCCTGGGAGTTGACCGAGCCCCTCACCTGGTGGACGCAGCACGGCTCGGGCGGTCAGTGCCGAAGGAAGTGACCCGAAACAAACGAACTGTGAGTAAAGACCCTGGACTGTAACTTGTTGTCCGTGTGCTCCTTCGCTCCTCCGGCACTACCGGTACTGGGACTCTCACCACCATCACCCCCTACATCCACTACACTGCCCTGGGGCCGCACTCTTCCCGTGGGGAATCACACCATCCCAGCTGCACACATCATCAGCCCCAGCGGTCTGCCTTGCAGTGGCGGTACCTAATGACCGCAAATCCACGGGTGGCGTAGTCGGACATCATCTGAAGCACGTAGCAGACTACCATTGGTCTGACCACCCTGAGCCGCGGGATCGGGCCGCCACTACTACCCCCATCGTCTCCCTATCGCCCGGATCCGCGTGCCCCACGGGGCGAGTCAGCTTTGGTGTATTTCGTGCCCGCTAACAACGGGTACTGCGCGCCTGAAAAGAGACTGTTTAGTTGTACTAAAGATGGCGCCCGCCCTAGAAGAACGAGCGCCATAATGTGCGCGCCAAAAGACCACAGGAGGCCGCCTCCCATCGTGGGCCGAGTCCCAGAATGGCGCCAAAGAGGAAGGGGCTGCCCCTGAGAGTGATTGTCAGCAGAATACCCCAGGACCACCCCCCATGGGGGCGGAAAGAGAAGAAAACTGCGGGGCAGGGGGTGGTCTGGATCAGTTTGGCCAGGCCACACCCAGAGATGGAGAAAGAAATCAGCTCCAGTACTTTGGCTAGGGGCCTGCTGCAAGCTACACCACCATGCAGCCTCACCGAGCTGCTAGCCCATCTCCCCAAGGAGGACCCCGAATATACGCTGGAGGAGCTGGACCGGAGGATGGTCCGGGCGCAGCAGGACGTGATCGCCGGGTGGAAAGAGGAAGTGGCTCGGCGGGCTGTGGCCCTGCAGCAGGAGGCGCCAGCGACATCCAGCGGTACACCAGCCACCGAGGGCAGTGAAGACAGAGCGGAGGCTGAAGACGACGCCGCGGAGGAAGCCGCGACAGCAGAGGCAGGTAACGGAGACGCCCCTACCCCGAACCCTGGGGCCGCTGATCTGCCCCTGCACCCCGCTGCGGAGCCCAACACACCTGGACCCGCCGTCGACACTGTGCCTCCACCGCCATCAACCGGCCTCCAGGCCGTCGACACTGCCAGTGAGCCCCGCCCCACGCCGTGCCCTCTGACCCCGGGCGTGCTCGGCCAACCGCCATCGTAGGCCCGGCCGCAAGGCCCAGCGCCCCCGGGCGCCGCTGCCCTGACGGAACCCCCTGCACCCGCTGTACCACCCCTGGGAGCAACAAGGAAACAACCAGCACGGGCCTGGTCGCAAGGCCACGTGCCCCCGGGCGCCGCCAACCCGCTTGCACCCCCTGCTGCTGCAGTACCACCACTGGGCGCAGATCTCTTCGCCCAACACACCAGTCCGGATGGGCTGTCTTTCATCTGGCCCCCCGAATTTGTCAACCCCCGCTTTCGGAGGAGCCCGCCCGCGGAGGTTGAAGTACCATCTGAGCCCCTTATACCTGCTCCGGCGCCTCAGGAAATCCCCCAGCTACCATTGGAGGACGCCCAGTTTGAATGGGACCCCACCGGGGAGGACCTAATGGGGTTCACAAGGGAGACACGAGCGGGCGCAGCCGAACGGCGGGAGGCCTGCCGCCAACAGCTGGAAATGTTTGAGAAGGAGCAGCGAGAGCGGCGGGTGAAGCAAGAGAAGCTGCAGGTCCAGAGCGCGGAGCAGAAAATGAAGGCCCGGCGAGATCCCCGAACTGCCCGCAGTCCCCGAGTCACCGGGACTGTTGTGAAGTTCCAGATGGAGCGCGGCTGGGGTTTCATCCGAGACCCTGAGACCATCAGCGATGTATTTGTGACAAGGAGGGATGTGGAGAGTCACCTGCCGGAAGGCCATCGTGGGCGGGATCTATTTCCAGGTGATGTGGTGTCTTACACCCGACACCAAGGCGTGAAGGGATGGTACGCCCTCCACGTCCACAGAGTAGTAGAGGAGGAGGAACAGCACTACTCGGACGCTGAGTACCCAGAGGACCCGGATGGGCCTGAAGACAACGAGGAGGAGCAAGGCGCATATGGAGGACGACGATAGAAAGTAAGAAGAAGCGCCAATGTAAATAGTTACCCGTCAGGGTACAAAGGAACTGTGTGGGACTGTTTTAAATTGAGTGTGGTCCCCGTTGGGACTGATATAGGACTGTTTGACTGTTACCCTATCCCCTAAGTAACCAGGCTGAGGACTGAGAACAGCCATCCCTCTTCCCTTTACCAGGCTGAAGACTGTGAGTAGCCATTTCCCTTCCCAAAACTGGCCGAGGACTGAGAGCGGCCAATCCCCTTGTATATAGTTGCGCTTCCTAAAGCGCCCCCTACTGGTTTTATAAAAAGACTGCAACGTCTACCTCAAGACAAGTTTACTGGACTGTTGCACCTTTAAGAAGAAAGAACACCTGGTCGCAAGTTGCACCGCGACCATGAACCAAGAATTCAAGAATGTGCTTTACTTAAAAATGTTTTATATGAAGAGTTTAATATGCTGCTAGAAAATGTTTTACATAATCTTGAAACCGTTTTATATGATAAGTGACAAAAGAGTTCCAGAAGTATTAGCATGTGTTTTATAATAGTATAATAGTGTGACAAGAAAAGAAAAGTGTGTCCCATAAAGGAAGTTGAACAATGTCGTCCGTTTCTAAATGTAAAAAGTTATTAAAAAAGTTTTGCATGTCCTGTAATCAACTGTTTTTGCTCTTTTCCAGCCCGAGGACGTGCTGTGCTTTACCAGGGGGGAATGTAGCGACCCGAGGGTTCAGCCGCTACAGGGGTATTGCACCTCAGACCAGAGGTGTGATATTCCACTCCCAGGTAAGGATGGAGTATGGACCAGGGCTCAGTTAGCTGCATACAGCACACACACCCCATTTCCGAGGGACAGCTCAACGGTGCTCCCACTAGACAGAAGTGCAGGCACGACCGACTATGTCCCTGCCTGGAGTGGGGAGGGGGGTGGAACACCCAGTGCTGTAGGGGCAGATAGGGGTTGGTTCCTGAGCGTAGGAAGGAGCTCATTGGTTGCTGGTCACCTGGGCTCATGGTCAGAGGGAGGTATAAAAGGTGGGCACCATCTTAGATCTAGGTTCGTTCAGCCAGAGGAGAAGACCGGGAGTGGAGGCTCTGTAGGAGCTCCACTCTGGAGCGGGCCTAGAGAGAGGCCGAGGGAGAGAGAGAGAGGAGGTGAAAGGGAGCTGTGATTAAGTCTCATCCCAGCTCCACGAGAAAGGAACAGAAAGGAACAGAGAAAGAGAAGAAGAGAGAGAGAAACAGAAGGGCTCAGGAACAAGAAGGTGGAAGGGACCCTAAGAACCCACGAGAATCCAGGGTGAAGGGTCAGGCAGATTAAGGGTACCGGATCCCAAGTTGGTGGAGGAGAAACTACCCTCAGCCAAAGACCGGTCGTCGTGATCATTTATTGGTGCGACACCTCATCAAACCTGCTAGGAAGGCACCATATAGGACAGCGGAGGACGGGGCCCACGTTTAACCGCACAGATCCACGGCAGCTGGACAAAAGCGAGTCACTGGTGAGGCAGGCCAGAGAAAAGATTAAAGGGGGTCCTGTGCCATGCTCCTGAACTGCCTGGGAGTTGACCGAGCCCCTCACCTGGTGGACGCAGCACGGCTCGGGTAGTCACTGCCGACGGAAGTGACCCGGAACAAACGAACTGTGAGTAAAGACCCTGGACTGTAACTTGTTGTCCGTGTGCTCCTTCGCTCCTCCGGCACTACCGGTACTGGGACTCTCACCACCATCACCCCCTACATCCACTACACTGCCCTGGGGCCGCACTCTTCCCGTGGGGAGTCACACCATCCCAGCTGCACACATCATCAGCCCCAGCGGTCTGCCTTGCAGCGGCGGTACCTAATGACCGCAAATCCACGGGTGGCGTAGTCGGACATCATCTGAAGCACGTAGCAGACTACCATTGGTCTGACCACCCTGAGCCGCGGGACCGGGCCGCCACTACTACCCCCATCGTCTCCCTATCGCCCGGATCCGCGTGCCCCACGGCCCAGGGGGCAAGTCATCTATATTTCTGTTTTTTTTCAATCAAGATGGGGTGCAGAGTGTACTTTAATGAGAAAAAAAATGAACATTTTAGAATTTACCAAATGGCTACAATGAAAAAAAGTGACAAATTTAAAGGGGTCTGAATACTTTCCATACCCACGGTATTTGTTTGCACTTAGCAGTGAGAGATGTCACCAGTAGCAGAAGAGGAAGGATTGTGAAATCTGGAGACAGATCCACTTTAACCATTCACATACACATACATGAAACCAAGTAAATTTAAAGGGGTTGTCTGGTCAAAAGTGATAAGTCTGCAGTCACTCTATGTGACTTCAGACTTATGAATCCCAACCCCCAGCACAGGCACTGTGCGATGCGGGGATTTGCCAGTATGAGACCTGGTAATGGAGGGTATGCATGTGTTATACATACCCTTGGCCAGTGGACAGGCCTCACTCTCCATACACTTGTATTGAGCGAGGCTGCGTCTTCTAGTCGAAGCTCCTACTGGCAATCCACGGCACTAGACAGGGCCTGACCTCGCTCCATACAAGTGAACGAAGCGAGGCGGCGCTGACTGGCCAGGGGTATGTGTAACACATACATAGCCTCCGGTCCCGGGTCTCATATCGGCAAATCCCCATAGCGCAAAGTGCCTGTGCTAGGGGGATTCATGAGTCTGCAGTCACACAGTGTGACTGCAGACTTATCCATTTTGACCGGACAACCCCTGCAACATTTAGAACTTCAGGATATATGAGAAAAGAGGACAGCTTCTTGAGTAATAAATTACAAAGAGAAGAAAAAGTAACAGCACTGAAGGGGTTCACTATAAAGGGATGCTCATGTACAGTACCAATAAAAAGTTTGAACACAACAGTTGATGAAATAGTTTACCTTCATTTTATTGGAATGGGCTCATAGGTCGATTCACGGGTCACTCCCGGTCATGTCTCATGAGTAGTGTTGAGCATTCCGATACTGAAAAATCGGGTATAGACCGATATTCGCGGTATCGGAGTTCCGATACTGAGTTCCGATACTTTTAGAATATCGAATACCGGAATTGGAAGTTCCCATAATGCCTGCGCTCTGCAGTGTGTCTGAAGGATGACAAGCTGGATGGCAGCGTTCAGCTTACTGTACTTGTCATTTAGTGTAAAGGATTTATTAAAAAAAATAATAGTGTTTTCATGCACCGTCTCTTAAAAAAAGCCGGCCGGCAATTCAGCAGCGGTACCCGACAATTTAGAATAGAAAGAATAGAGCATCACACATAGATTAGATACATAGAAACATGTCAGTCACATATATAAGAAGTACAGTGACAGTGTTGCTTACTGTACTTGTCATTTAGTGTAAAGGATTTATTTAAAAAAATAATAGTGTTTTCATGCACCGTCTCTTTAAAAAAGCCGGCCGGCAATTCAGCATCTGTACTCGACAATTTAAAATAGAAAGAATAGAGCATCACACATAGATTAGATACATAGAAACATGTCAGTCACATATATAAGAAGTACAGTGACAGTGTTGCTTACTGTACTTGTCATTTAGTGTAAAGGATTTATTTAAAAAAAATAATAGTGTTTTCATGCACCGTCTCTTTAAAAAAGCCGGCCGGCAATTCAGCAGCGGTACCCGACAATTTACAACAGAAAGAATAGAGCATCACACATAGATTAGAGAGATAGAAACATGTCAGTCACATATATAAGAAGTACAGCGACAGTGTTGCTTACTGTACTTGTCATTTAGTGTTAAAATAAAGGATTTATTTAAAAAAAAATTGGGGTGGGGTTCCCCGTAATTTTAGGCTCTAGCGGAGGTTAAGCAGACAGCTGGGGCAGATGTTTGAAGCCTGGGAAGGGGGTAATACCCACGGAGCTTCCCAGGCTACTAATATCAGCCCCCAGCTGAATACCTAGCCTTTACTAGCTATTAAAATGGGGGACCCCCCAAAAAAATGACTTGGGTTCCCCCCTATTTTAATAGCTAGCAAAGGCTAGGCAGACAGCTGGGGGCTGATATTAATAGCTCAGGAAGGGTG
Source organism: Phyllobates terribilis (assembly GCF_046119375.1). Lineage (NCBI taxonomy): Eukaryota > Metazoa > Chordata > Amphibia > Anura > Dendrobatidae > Phyllobates > Phyllobates terribilis. The sequence goes on from NW_027364751.1 coordinate 19,602, forward strand.
CCATGAATATTGGCCCCCTCCCAGGCTAGAAACACCAGCCGTCAGCCGCCTCAGAAATGGCGCATCCATAGGATGCGCCAATTCTGGCACTTAGCCTCGCTCTTCCCACTGCCCTGTAGCGGTGGCAGTGGGGTAATAGGGCTGGGGTTGATGTCAGCTTATAATGCCAGCTGACATCAAGCCCAGGTTAGTAATGGAGCATAGTCAAAGTAAAAAAAAAACCACAAACACCCTGAATAAAGTCCTTTAATTGAAATAAAGATGCAATTCTTTATTGTTCTAAATTAAACCATACTTACCATCACGCCCATTCCGGCTGAAGCCAACGATCTCCTGCAATAAAAGTAAAATAATAAAGCACATCATCCTTACCTTTCCATGGTTCCCACGACAGCTTCAGCTCTGCTACATTCACATGACAGGCTGGATCGCTGCAGAAAGCTGCCATCCAGCTTACCATGCAGCAGACACTGAGAAGCGCAGGCATGCTTGCGCTCCTCAGTGTCTGGCTGTGACGGCATCCAGATGAGCCGAGTTCATGTCCAATGAACTCAGCTCATCTCATGCACGTCACCGACAGCGTGGGAGAATTCTCCTGCTGAAGCGCTGAGTGCAGGAGAATTTTCCCACGCTATCAGTGACGTGCATGACGTGAGCTGAGTTCATTGGACATGAGCTCACCTCATGCACGTCACTGACAGCGTGGGAAAATTCTCCTGCACTCAGCGCTTCAGAGTGAGAATTTTCCCACGCTGTCAGTGACGTGCATGTCCAATGAACTCAGCTCAACTCATGCAGCGTGGGAGAATTCTGACGCTGAAGCGCTGAGTGCATGAGAATTTTCCCACGCCGTCAGTGACGTGCATGAGGTGAGCTGAGTTCATTGGACATGACCTCGGCTCATCTTTATGCCGTCACAGCCAGACACTGACGAGCGCAAGCATGCCTGAGCTTCTCAGTGTCTGCGTCATGGCAAGCTGGATGGCAGCTTTCGGCTGCGATCCAGCCTGTCATGTGAATGTAGCAGAGCTGAAGCTGTCCTGGGAACCATGGAAAGGTAACGGTGATGTTGCTTTATTATTTTACTTTTATTGCAGGAGATCGTTGGCTTCAGCTGGAATGGGCGTGATGGTAAGTATGGTTTAATTTAGAACAATAAAGAATTGTGTGTTTATTTCAATTAAAGGACTTTATTCTGGGTGTTGTGTTTTTTGAAATACTTTACTAGAAATTCATGGCGGTCATGTCTAATATTGGCATGACCCCATGAATTTCAGGCTTAGGGCCAGCTGATAATACCAAGCTGGCCCTAACCCCTTTATTACCCAGTGAGCCACCGCACCAGGGCCCTGGATGAGTTGGGTACAGCGCCAGAAGATGACGCTTCTATGAACGCGCCATTTTCCGGGGGTGGCTGCGGACTGCAATTTGCAGCGGGGGGGGGGGGGGGGGGGGCAGAAAGCTTGGGCCTCCCTGCACTGCAGATTCCAGCCCCCAGCTGCCTAGTTGTACCTGGCTGGACACAAAAATAGTGCGAAGCACCACATATTTTTTTTTTAATTATTTCATGAAATTCATGAAACAATTAAGAAAAAAAGGGCTTAACTATATTGTTGTGTCCGGCCAGGTACAAATAGGCAGCTGGTGGTTGGGGGCAGCCCGCTCCTGCCTGCTGTACCTGGCTGGACACAAATATAGTGCGAAGCCCCATGTCAATTTTGAAAAAATTATTTCAGGAAATTCATGAAATAATTTAAACAAAAAAATACGTGGGGCTTCGCCCTATTTTTGTGTCCAGCCAGGTACAACTAGGCAGCTGGGGGCTGGTATCCGCAGCGCTGGGAGGCCCAATCTTTCTGCCCCCTCCCCCCCCACTGCAAATTGCAGTTCACAGTCACCTCGGAAAATGGCGCGTTCATAGAAGCGCCATCTTCTGGCGCTGTACTCAACTCATCCAGGGCCCTGGTGCGGTGGCTCACTGGGTAATAAAGGAGTTAGGGCCAGTTTGGCATTATCAGTTGGCCCTAAGCCCGAAATTCATGGGGTCACGCCACTATTAGACATGACCGCCATGAATTTCTAGTAAAGTATTTAAAAAAAACACAACACCCAGAAAAAAGTCCTTTAATTGAAATAAACACACAATTCTTTATTGTTCTACATTAAGCCATACATACCATCACGCCCATTCCAGCTGAAGCCAACGATCTCCTGCAATAAAAGAAAAATAATAAAGCAACATCATCCTTACCTTTCCATGGTTCCCACGACAGCTTCAGCTCTGCTACATCGAGATGACAGGCTGGACCGCAGCAGAAAGCTGCCATCAAGCCTGTCATCCCGCAGACACTGAGAAGAGCAGGCATGCTTGCGCTCTGCAGTGTCTGGCTGTGACGGCATCCAGATGAGCCGAGGTCATGTCCAATGAACTCAGCTCACCTCATGCACGTCACTGACAGCGTGGGAATATTCTGCTGCGCTATGCGCTTCAGCGTGAGAATTCTCTCATGCTCACCGCATGCGCAGGAGAATTCTCCCACGCTGTCAGTAACGTGCATGAGGTGAGCTGAGTTCATTGTCGGCTCATCTGGATGCCGTCACAGCCAGAAACTGAGGAGCGCAAGCATACTTGCGCTTCTCAGTGTCTGCGGTATGTCAGGCTGGATGGCAGCTTTCTGCTGCGGTCCAGCCCGTCATCTCGATGTAGCAGAGCTGGAGCTGTCCTGGGAACCATGGAAAAGTAAGGATGATGTTGCATTATTATTTTTCTTTTATTGCAGGAGATCGTTGGCTTCAGCTGGAATGGGCGTGATGGTAAGTATGGTTTAATTTAGAACAATAAAGAATTGTGTGTTTATTTCAATTAAAGGACTTTATTCTGGGTGTTTGTGTTTTTTTGTAACTTTGACTATGGGGTTAGCAATGGGGGTGTCTTATAGACGCCTCTCCATTACTAACCTGGGCTTGATGTCAGCTGGCATTATAAGCTGACATCAACCCCAGCCCTATTACCCCACTGCCACCGCTACAGGGCAGTGGGAAGAGCGAGGCTAAGTGTCAGAATTGGCGCATCCTATGGATGCGCCATTTCTGGGGGCGGCTGACGGCTGGTGTTTCTAGCCTGGGAGGGTGCCAATATTCATGGCACCCTTCCTGGGCTATTAATATCAGCCCCCAGCTGTCTGCCTAGCCTTTGCTAGTTATTAAAATAAGGGGGACCCCACGTCATTTTTTTGGGGGGGTCCCCATTTTAATAGCTAGTAAAGGCTAGGTATTCAGCTGGGGGCTGATATTAGTAGCCTGGGAAGCTCCATGGGTATTACCCCCTTCCCAGACTTCAAACATCTGCCCCAGCCGTCTGCTTAACCTCCGCTAGAGCCTAAAATTACAGGGAACCCCAAGCCAATTTTTTTTTTAATAAATCCTTTATTTTAACACTAAATGACAAGTACAGTAACCAACACTGTCTCTGTACTTAGAAACATGTCAGTCACATACATAATATCTATCTAATCTATGTGTAATGCTCTATCTTTCTGTTCTAAATTGTCGGGTACCGCTGCTGAATTGCCGGCCGGCTTTTTTAAAGAGACCGTGCATGAAAACACTATTATCTTTTTAAATAAATCCTTTACACTAAATGACAAGTACAGTAAGCAACACTGTCACTGTACTTCTTACATATGTGACTGACATGTTTCTATCTATCTAATCTATGTGTGAAGCTCTATTCTTTCTATTATAAATTGTCGGGTACCGGTGTATGCCGCTGCTGAATTGCCGGCTTTTCATGTTTCACTGTGAGCACTGTTCCCATCGATTTGGGCAACCCCCTCCCCCAATACATTCTACATTATTGTTAGTTGTTTTCCTTCATGTGGAATTAACCTACAAGGAAAGAAAGGGTTTATTTTCATTCCGATATTTGTGTCCCATTGACTTGCATTGGTTTCCGGATTCGGAATCGGCGATATCCGATACTTTTTGAGTATCGGCCCGATCCAATCCGATCCGATATTTCCTGATATCGGAAGGTATCACTCAACACTACTCATGAGCGATGACATTACTAAGTTACTGACGTTATCGGTTGTGAGACATAACCGGGAGTGACCTATGAAGCATGGTTCTCAAAACGACGCTCCATAGCTTGCTGTACAGAATCGTTAGATGTCGTGGGAACCCCAATGGGTCACGTCGCAGGTGCAGAGATTGTAATTTAAAAATAAATTGGCGAATGAGCGAGAGTTTCTTCCTTTTATTTATTTAACTTTCCTTTTATGTCTTTCAGGTTCCCATTTTTGGACTTCTTCTGATTGGCTGGATTACGTTGGATCTTCATGGGTTTTTTTTTGCTTTTTAATAAATAGGTGAACGAGGTGTGGGGGAGTGTTCTTTAAAATAAACTATGTTTTCCTGTGTGTGTGTGTGTGTGCTTTTGTTTTTTTTTTATTACTGGGTTAGTAATGGGGATGTCTGATAGACACCACTCCATTACTAACCCTTGGTTTTGATGCCAGCTGACATTACAAGGCTTAAAATGACGAATCCCGTCACTCACGTGGTTGATGAAAAGTTCTTTTTAATGGAGGTCCACATACAAAACATTTCAGCCCATCCCAGACTTTTGTCAATCATTACATTACAAAGCTGACATCAACCTGATAAAACTACTACCCCAATTGCCACTGCACCATCGCAATCAGGAAAAGCCAGCAAAGAGCCTGAGTTGGCGCATCTCATTGATGCGCCAATTCTGGGGTAACTGCAGGCTTTTATTTTTAGGCTGGGAAAGGGCCAATATCTATGGACCTTCCTATCTTGTTAATACAAGAGCACACCTCTGTTCTTTACAAAGGCTGGTTATAAAAAGTAGGGGGGAACCCACATCATTTTTTTTATATGCATGTGTTTTTGGGTGCATTTGCGCTGTGAAAACACACGTTACAAAGTGTGTTCTTTTTTTACTGCAGTGCTGTGGGAAAGTTCTCACCGCACATGCGTTAATGTCAGTGAGGTGAACAGAGTTCATTGGATAAGGACTCCGATGACCTTTCTGCCAGCACACTGAGGTGCGCAAGCTTGCACAGCTAATTGTCTCTGCAGGATGGCAGACTGTATAGTCGTATCTTGCGACAATACAGCCTGCCATCTTGATGTAGCAGACCTAGACCTGTCGCGCAACAAATGGATGATTTTATTCACGTCAGGGACAGGTGAGGATGATGATGCTTTATTATTTTATTTCAATTGACATCGGCTTCAATGGAATGGGTGTTATGTTATTAGTTAAATTTAGATTTATTAAAGGAGTCTGTGTGTTTCTTTCAAATAAATTAACTGATTCTGGGTATTTAAAAATTGAACGGCACTCGCAAGGTCCGAGAGCCGTGTGATTTTATTTTTCTCGCACCCATTGACTTGCGATTTTTTTTCTAAGTCCGATTTCAGCTGTGAAAAAAATTACAGATGAGCGGTAACTCATAGATTAATATTGGTCAAAGTAGAATCCAATTTTTTATCGGATTGCACTCGTTCGTTTTCCTTGAAAATGAATGTGAGATAAAACATTTCCCTGCCTGTTTTTAAAAAATGTTTTACCTCAAAGAAAGAATTTTTTGTGATCCAGTCCTGTAATGTCTGTAGACTCTTTTGCGTCTCCCCCTTCCCAGGAGCTGTGGAATTATCTGTCCATGTCCCTGCACCGTCAGACAAAGCCATTACACAGTACACAGCAGGGGCCCATTTATAAGATTATCTCAGCACAGGAACATTTTATTTAAACACATCCAATTGTGGAATTTATTATTATCAAGATCTATTGATTAAAATGAACTTTGCGGGTAAACCCTTTAAGTTTTACTTTGGCTGTGTTCACACATGTTGTGTTTTTCAGCTTCAGAAAACTGCATCAAAGCACAATCTCTGGCAGGAAATTAGCTGCGTCAAAAACGTTTTGCTGCGTTTTTTGATGCATTTTTTGTGAGTTTTTTCAGCGATTTTTTTCACTGTCCTGTCTCTATTTATGCATGTACATAAAGTTCTGTTAAAAAAGAACCCCATTCTATTTCACCATCAAAAACGCTGCTGCAAATTTTGGTGCATTTTTTCAGCGTTTTTTTCACCACTGTATAAGGATGTGATTTTCCTCCAAAATATCAGTAATTAATGGGGGCACTCTCCTACACCTCTACTGAGGTCCGATATTAACTATTAACATCAAACTTGACTATTAATAATTAATTTCCACTAACGTTATCTGTGCCTTATACTATATACCAACTGAGACAAAACCGTGTGCTAATAAAAGGTATTTATTACACAAAAGTCTACAGTTAATATACTACTAGGTATCACACTAACACAGTACACAAAACGGATTCACAATTCCCAATTACCTAATATATTTTCCACCCACGTTTGCTAATCACTCATGCAATATCGGCCCACCCAAATATACCAACTTTGCCTATATATATCTATCAATATCTAGGAGGGTTAGTACAGGGTATGTAGGGCTAGTAAGTAAAGAAGTTACAGGGGAAGAGAGATACTCAGCCATGTGTTGTTATGTCCATCTTCAAGAGTCTAAGGGGCCTTAGCACATGTGCATTCTGGGTTTTTAAGTCCAGCCAGTGTCCAGCTTCATGTCACAGGAAATGATGTATTATTCCCCGCCCACTGGCTAAGATCTTTGTTCATGTCCAACCATACTCGCAAAACCTGATTTAGCACATGGCTGGACATTCTATTGAAACCTCCTCCAGCAGCAAACAGACTGAAACACATGGGGAGATGTGGGGCCAATATATACATGTATACTTATCTGCAAGCATGGCTAGCATGCAGATACGTATATACATGTACAACCTGGGACACTTCCCTTTACAACCACCCATTATTTCCCATGGGTGAAAAAACACTGACAAAAATGCTGAAAGAAGTGACATGCTCTATTTTCCAAAAACCCAACCAAGGCACAAAATACACAACAACAAAAAAGCATGATGTGTGAACAGAGAATTCTGGTTTCTCATAGACTTTGCTGGTACTGCAAAACACAACTGAAAATTTGCATAAAAATCTGCAGCAAAAAATGCTAAAAAAACACAACATGTGTGAACATAGCTTTTAAGTGAAGTTTAACTTGAACTTATTATATGTTGTCAAAATTACTCATAAAACGTCACTTTCAAAAGCCACAAAAGACGACGGAGGGGTTTCCTCATTTCTTATGAATTTCTTTCTGTAGAAACATACAAATCAAGGTCTGTGTTAAGAGTCAAAGTGAAAAGAAAAATACTATTTTAAATGATAAAACCATCAAGGTAGAGGGAGTTGTACTTGCAAATGTGGAGTGAAGAAATGTTCATTGTTCTCATGGGTCTTAATTCACCAACAACTACTTGGATATTGCATTTTACCTAACCAGGAGGGTGTCAAAAAGGGCAGATAGACACCTACACCATCACAAGACCCTACAATTACCATGAAAGGCAGCACCCACCACTTCCTCACTGATACCTCAGATGACGCTCCTAGATAAGAGCAGTCTATGCGGTATGCAATGTATCGTCCTTCAGGGAGCACTTCTTCCCAGACCATTTCAAGGTCTCTATCATATCCAACTCCTTTTGAGTACCAGCCTACTGCTCCAATCATGCATTCCCCGTCACCTCTTTTGCCATACTTACGGATGCAAAGTCTGCTTCCAATATCACGGGCTGGAGTGACTTGTAAGTTTCGTAATAGTGAGATCACAGATGTCTGTGGAAGTACCGTGTAAAGCATGTTACACAAGTCTTGAATGGTAGCTCAAAAAAAGATGAAGAAGCATCGACTTCAATATCATCATAAGAAGCGTCGACACAAGTTTGCAAAAAGGTATGAAAAGTGAACTGTAGAAGATAGGAAACGGGTGGTTTGGAGCTATGGGACAAAAGTCAATAGACTAGGCTATGATGGATGAAAATGGGTCTGGAAGAAACAAAGGAAAATGGGGCTAAAGGATGGAGAAATTGAAGGAACTGTCAAGTTCGGTGAAGGAAGCCTGATGATATGGGGTTGTTTCACAGCTAAAGGCGTTGGATACTTTACCAGAATCGATGGTGGTCTCAATGCTGAGCTATATGTGAGTATCCTACAAGACAAATTACTTTGTACACTCGAGTACCATCGGTATGAAAAGGACAACATAGTGTTCCAGCAGGACAACGACCCAAAGCATATGTTGAGATTGGCAAATAAATGGTTCAATGACAATGAAGTCGAAGTGCTGGATTGGCCCCCACAGACCTCAGACCTTAATCCAATTTAACACTTGTGGGTAGAATGGAATAAAAAACTATATACATATCCAAGCGAGTCGAAGAGCATGCACCAACTGGGAACATGTAAAAGAGACCCGGAATTAGATGTCGGTCAAGACATGTTTGAATCTGATCGAGAGCATGCCCAGAAGGATTCAGGCAGTGTTGAAAGCTAAAGGTGGATTTACAAAATACTAATAAAATAATAAAAAATTGTATTTAGATTTTTAGGAGCAAAACAGTAACAGTGCAGTGACATGACAAGAATCTGCATAATTAATCATATGCCAAATAGTTGCAACTCAAGTTTATATATGAGATAGACAAGATGATTGTCTATAAAATGAGGGTAGTCTCACAATAAAATAAGTAGTGGATGGTGAGATATGGAGCCTGAAAGTCAAAAGTTCAAAAGATTGATACTCTTTTGCTCTTCACTGTATTCATGTGCAGTTGGTGGTTCTGGCGATGTATTCAATTAATAATGATGGTCCCAGTGCTATATTCAATTACCGATTATGGTTCTAATAATGAATTAGTGTATTAATGGTTATTTTGGTGCTGTATCTAAGTACTGATGAGGATGCTGGTGCCATTCATGTACTGATGGAATGTTCTGGTGATGTATTCATTTAATGATCATGGATCTGGTGCGGTCTTCCCTCATTAAACACAAATTAAACAATTAAAGAAAATTTGGTATGTCCACATCCTTAAAAGTCTGATCTATCAAAATATAAAAAGAACTAACATATGCAGTAAAGAGAAAAAAAAATAGAAGAACTACTTTTTTTTGTCACCACACCTCTTACAGCAAAAAGCCATCCAAATGTATGCACCCTGAATTGATAGCAATAAATATTTCAACTTACTGTGCAAAAAACAGCCCTCACATAGCTTCATAGATATATTTTTATTGTTCTAACAGGTCCTTAAAAAAGCATCACAAGCTAAATGTTGGTTTTTTTTTTACAAAAATAAGAATCTCTGAAAGTTTGGGATTACTGTAATCACAAAGACCTGGAGAATCATGTTCACACGTCACTTTTACCACATAATGAATATCTTAAAAGCAAAACCTAAAAAACAATGATGGGATTGTGTTTATTCACTGCAGGTATACCATGAACTGCTGGGAGGGGTGCCACTTGAATTTTCGCCTTGGGCACCAAAAAAAAAAGCTAGAATCAGGCCTGTCCCCACAGATGTTAGGAAGCTAACCGATTCAAGCCAAAATCACCGGGTTTAGCCAACTTCTATCTCATGAGTCTGAGGGCATTTAGAATTAAATAACTTTTTGATCGCTGGGCATCAAAACAGCTCAGACCCCAAGTGATAAAGTCACAATATGATGCTGTTTTTCAGTTACAGTATGGTGGTTCTAAAATCATGTTATAAAAGTATAATTTAGTAACTATATGGCAGTATTAGTTACGGTATTAACCACACATGGTATAGAGAGATTCAGTAATGCTATGGTGGTATATGGTGGTACTGTTCAATCAATACAATCAGTATAGTTGAGGATTTCTGTCCTTTAACCCTTTCACGACGTTGGGATTTTCCGTTTTTCGCTCCCCTTTTTCCCAGAGGCATAACTTTTTTATTTTTTAATATGTCCCTGTGATGGTTTATTTTTTCTGGGACGAATAGTAATTTTGAACGACATCATTGGTTTTACAATGTCGTGTACTGGAGAAAAAGGAAAAAATTCAAAAGTGCGTCAAAATTGCAAAAAAAGTATAATTCTACACTTGTCTCTTGGTTGTTTTTTTTTTTTACCATGTTCACTAAATGCTAAAACTGACCTGCAATTATGATTCTCCAGGTCATTATGTGTTTGCAGATACCAAACATGAATAGGTTATTTTTTTTAAAGTGGTGAAATAAATTCTAAAGTTTGTAAAAAAAATTATAATGGCGCCATATTCCGAGACCCGTAGCGTCTCCCTTTTTCAGGATCTGGGGCTGGGTGAGGGCTTATTTTTCGCACGCTGAGCTGAAGGTTTTATTGATAATATTTTTAGGTAGATATATATATATATATGTTTTAATCGCTTGTGATTGCGTTTTATTGCGATGTTGCAGCGACCAAAAAAACTTAATTCTGGTGTTTTGATTTTTTTTCTCGTTACACCGTTTACCATTTGGATTAATTCTTTTTATATCTTGATAGATCGGGCGATTCAGAATGCAGCAATATACAGTTATATGAAAAAGTTTGGGCACCCCTATTAATCTTAAGCTTAATGTTTTATAAAAATTGGTGTTTTTGCAACAGCTATTTCAGTTTGATATATGTAATAACTGTTGGACACAGTAATGTTTCTGCCTTGAAATGAGGTTTATTGTACTAACAGAAAATGTGCAATCTGCATTCAAACAAAATTTGACAGGTGCATAAGTATGGGCACCTCACCAGAAAAGTGACATTAATATTTAGTAGATCCTCCTTTTGCAAAAATAACAGCCTCTAGTCGCTTCCTGTAGCTTTTAATGAGTTCCTAGATCCTGGATGAAGGTATGTTTGACCATTCCTCTTTACAAAACAATTCCAGTTCAGTTAAGTTTGATGGTCGCCGAGCATGGACAGCCCTCTTCAAATGATCCCACAGATGTTCAATGATATTCAGGTCTGGGGACTGGGATGGCCATTCCATAACATTGTAATCGCTCCTCTGCATGAATGCCTGAGTAGATTTGGAGCGGTGTTTTGGATCATTGTCTTGCTGAAAGATCCATCCCCTGCTTAACTTCAACTTAATCACTGATTCTTGAACATTATTGTCAAGAATCTGCTGATACTGAGTGGAATCCATGCGCCCCTCAACTTTAACAAGATTCCCGGTGCCGGCATTGGCCACACAGCCCCAAAGCATGATGGAACCTCCACCAAATTTTACTGTGGGTAGCAAGTGTTTTTCTTGGAATGCTGTGTTTTTTTGCCGCCATGCATAACGCCTTTTTGTATGACCAAACAACTCAATCTTGGTTTCATCAGTCCACAGGACCTTCTTCCAAAAAGAAATTGGCTTCTCCAAATGTGCTTTTGCATACCTCAGCCGACTCTGTTTGTGGCGTGCTTGCAGAAACGGCTTCTTTCGCATCACTCTCCCATACAGCTTCTCCTTGTGCAAAGTGCGTTGTATAGTTGACCGATGCACAGTGACACCATCTGCAGCAAGTTGATGCTGCAGCTCTCTGGAGGTGGTCTGAGGATTGTCCTTGACTGATCTCACCATTCTACTTCTCTGCCTTTCTGATGTTTTTCTTGGCCTGCCACTTCTGGCCTTAGCAAGAACTGTCCCTGTGTTCTTCCATTTCCTTACTATGTTCCTCACAGTGGAAACTGACAGGTTAAATCTCTGAGACAGCTTTTTGTATCCTTCCCCTGAACAACTATGTTGAATAATCTTTGTTTTCAGATCATTTGACAGTTGTTTTGAGGAGCCCATGATGCCACTCTTCAGAGGAGATTCAAACAGGAGAACAACTTGCAAGTGGCCACTTTAAGTAGCTTTTCTCATGATTGCATACACCTGGCAATGAAGTTCAAAGCTCAATGAGGTTACAAAAACAAAAAGAGTGCTTTAGTAAGTCAGTAAAAAATAGGTAGGAGTATTTAAAACAAGAAAATGATAAGGGTGCCCATACTTATGCACCTGTCAAATTTTGTTTGAATGCAGATTGCACATTTTCTGTTAGTACAATAAACCTCATTTCAAGGCAGAAACATTACTGTGTCCAACAGTTATTACATATATCAAACTGAAATAGCTGTTGCAAAAACACCAATTTTTATAAAATACTAAGCTTAAGATTAATAGGGGTGCCCAAACTTTTTCATATAACTGTATGTATATTTTAGTTTTATTATTCATTTATTTTGAATGGGGCAAAAGGGGGGTGATTTGAACGTTTATATTTTTAAAAAAAAAAAACATTTTTTTTTTACTTTTTTCTGGCCTTAATAGTTTCCTTAGAAGACTTGAAGGTGCTTTCATCCGATCACTTGTGCTACACATGGTTAAAATGATCATCTGCTATGAGCGATGGCCAACGGGTAACGCTCATGGCAAATCGGCACATGATCCTGCTAAAAAACAGATTGCAGTAAAAAAGAAAACAATTTAAGACATTCCCGTCCTTATTTGAATGAACTAATTTTGCATTGTATCTTTTCATTTTTTATCACCCCTAACAAATCCAAAAACAGGTATAACTACCAGACATGTGAACATAGCCTTACAATACAATGTAACGAATGATAGTCGTATTTAGTGCTTACGTTGGCTGCACCTCCTCATCCTCACTGTCTTCAATTATTGGGTGCTTTAAGCCTTTTATTCTGGACGTCCTTCCTAAAATATATAACAAAACTGATTATGATTCTCATTCACCTCCAGATTTACACATCATCAGAGAAGCAGTCTCCACCTCTCACCATGGAAGAAGCAGAACCTATTACACACTGTAGGGATAAAATTATTGGGACACATACACATTACTCCTGGAGGAAATTTTATGACATTCCTTTTTAAATCCAGGGTCATTAACATGGAGTTGATCTCCCTTTGCAGCTAATAAAGCTTCCACTCTAAAAAAAAAAATTGGGGGATATTTCTGTGCAATTTGTTGTCCATTCTTCCAGAAGAGCAGTTATCAGGTCAGACACTGATGTTGGACAAGGGGACCTGGCTTGTAATCTCTGGTTAATCCAAAAGGTATCTATCTGATGGAGTTGAGGTTAGGTCTCTTGAAGGGTCAGTCATGTTCTTCCACACCAAACTCACCCAGCCATGTCTTATTTGAACTTTCATGAACTGACTTGTGACAACATATGACAGCAAGATGCTGAATTCAGGGAGCTCTTTAGAACGAGCCATTTTATCACAACTGTTCGCACAGGCAGACTACATGCTTAGATGCTGGATTTTATACCCATGGCAATGGAACCAAAAGAGAAAACCTTAATTCAATGATTAAGAGGTGACTTTTCATACTTGTTCACACAGTGTGTAAAGCTTCCTTCACATGTACATGTTTTCAGCACGTGTGGCATTCGCTTTCACATGCATTGAAGACACGTATGCACACATACCTATCATAATCTATGGTGATCTTTGCATGAGACTCGTCCGCATGGATTACAAGGGCCAATACACATTTCTGGCTCCGTGTGAAACATCCTTGTGACAACCGTGTGCTGTACATGTTTAACATTGCAAAGTATAGGAGAAGCTTTGGAATTGATATTTAAGTCATGGTGGAAAAAAAATGAATTGCACACGGATAGAACACTGATGGCACACGGATGACACACTGATCCAAAATACTTATGACACCGGTACCATTTTTCCAGTACCGGTATTATATGGACATGTGAAGGGTGGTTTAGTCAAAGGAATCTGTTAAACATGTCGTCGGTCGGGTAACAAACCCTGAGCTGGAGGTTTTCAGGAGGCAGACACAGAGCTTTTCCCCAGGATATTGTAACTTAGTTTTTCCTCTCCTTGTAACAAGAACCATAACCTTTCTAATATTTCGACATAGCCGCAAGAGGGCTTGTTTTTTGCAGAACACCACTTATTCTATGAAATAAGTGGAAACGGTGAGGAAAAAAACTGTAATTCCACATTTCTTTTTCAAGGTTTTGTACTAGCGCCGCTTACTTTGTGGTAATCAGGTGGTGATCTGTTACCTTTGCTCTATGGGTCAGTATGGTTACGGGATCCCAAATCTATATATTTCTATTCATGATTTACTAATTAAAAATAAAATAAAAACATTTACAAAAACAATTTGGCTTTTGTCACCATATTCTGAGAGCCATATATATATTTTTTTTAAAGTGGTCATCCGGCAGTCAAGGTAACCCTTCGTCAATGTGCATTCATACTGCACGGTGGCCCCATGTTCATTAGAACTGATGGCCATTATGTTAAAGTCTGTTACATGTCACCATCACACTTGACAGCGGTATTAACCCCATAACGCCCAATGACGGACACTGCACGGCATGAGCAGGTGTAAGTTAAGTCCGTTATGGCTTTAACCCCTTAAGCCCCGCGGGTGGTTTGCACGTTAATGACCGGGCCAATTTTTATAATTCTGACCACTGTCACTTTATGAGGTAATTACTCTGGAACGCTTCAACTGATCCCCCTGATTCTGAGATTGTTTTTTCGTGACATATTGTACTTCATGATTGTGGAAAAATTTCTTCAATATCACTTGCGTTTATTTGTGAAAAAAACGGAAATTTGGCAAAAATTTAGAAAATTTTGCAATTTTCAAAATTTGAATTTTTAAGCCCTGAAATCAGAGCGATATGTCACACAAAAGAGTTAATAAATAACATTTCCCACATGTCTACTTTACATCAGCACAATTTTGGAACCAACATTTTTTTTTGTTAGGGAGCTATAAGGGTTAAAAGTTGACCAGCGATTTCTCATTTTTCCAACAAAATTTACAAAAACATTTTTTTAGGGACTACATCATATTTGAAGTCACTTGGAGAGGTCTTTATGACAGAAAATACCCAAAAGTGACACCATTCTAAAAACTGCACCCTTCAAGGTGCTCAAAACCACATTCAAGAACTTTATTAACCCTTCAGGTGCTTCACAGGAATTTTTTGAATGTGGAAGAAAAAAATTAACATTTAAGTTTTTTCACAAAAATGTTACTTCAGACCCAATTTTTTTTATTTTCACAGGGGTAACAGAAAAAAATGGACCCCAAAATTTTTTGTGCAATTTCTCTTGAGCGCGCTCATACCCCATATGTGAGGGAAAACCACTGTTTGGTTCGGAAGGGAAGGGTTCGGAAGGGAAGGAGCGCCATTAGACTTTTTGAATGTAAAATTTGTCTGAATAATTAGCAGACGCCATGTTGCGTTTGGAGAGCCCCTGATGTTCCTAAACAGTGGAAACCCCTGTATTGAGCTGTAAAAATAAAATTTTCACATTTTTCCCACAAAAACGTTTTTCATCCCTTAATTTTGCATTATCATGAGGGTAATAGGATAAATTGCACCATGAAATTTGTTGTGCAATTTCTCCTGAACACGCCAATACCCCATATGTGGGGGAAAACCACTGCTTTGGTGCACGGCAGGGTTTGAAAGGGAAGGAGCGCCATTTGACTTTTTGAATGTAAATTTTTTGGAATAATTAGCAGATGCCATATCGCATTTGGGGAGCCCCTAATGTGCCTAAACAGTGGAAACCCCCCACAAGTGCCACCATTTTGGAAACTAGACCCCTTAGGGAACTTATCTAGATGTGTGGTGAGCACCTTGCACCCCCAGCTGCTTCACAGAAGTTTATAATATTGAGCCATAAAAATAAAATTTTCATATTTTTCCCACAAAAAATGTTTTTCATTCCCTAATTTTGCATTATCATAAGGGTAACAGGATAAATTGCACCATGAAATTTGTTGTGCAATTTCTCCTGAGTACGCCGATACCCCATATGTGGGGGAAAACCACTGCTTTGGTGTACGGCAGGGTTCGGAAGAGAAAGGAGCGCTATGTTGGCTGGGATAGGCAGCAGACACCATGTCACATTTGAAGAGTCGCTGACATGCCGAAACAGCAGAAACCCCCACAAGTGACCCCATTTTGTAAACTACACCTCAAGGAATTCATCTAGGGAAGTAGTGAGTATTTTTTAATTCTTAAATTTATACCATTGGGCAGTGAAAAAAGCATAATTATATTTTTACCACAAAAAAATGTTTTACCCTCAGATTTTACATTTTCACACAGGGCAATGGGTAAAATTGGTGCCGAAATGTGTCACACAATTTCTTCTAAAAGTGTCAATACCCCATATGTGGCTGTATTGTACCGCTCAGCCATACGGTGAGATCTGGGGGGGACGGAGTGCTATTTGACAATTGGAGAACAAATTATTGTAGAATAGGTATTTGGATTTGGGAGCACAAAAATTTCTAAATTTCTTTTGGGGGGCAAGGGCCATTTCGCTTTTCCAGAGCCTTTCTGCTACCAGTAACTTGCAATATTTTTAACAGATGACGGACCTGAGTGGGGACTAGCTTTTTTTGAGGACTGAGTTGAAGCTTTTATTGGGAACATTTTACGTAACATTTATCCAGCGCTCTAGGCTGAGCACTTACATCGGGGTTTCCATCTATATTTCCAAGTGATGTAATTCAGATGAAACCCCTGCGGGATCCATTCACTGTAATGAGGCAGCAGAGTTACTCTGGACTCCGTCTGGTCTCTGTTTAGCGGTGTCCTTTTTTTCAGAAGTGCACAAAACTGTGGCCAACCGCACTTTTACTAACGCCTAAAACAAATGACACCATGGGATCACAGGCCAGACGGCATCCACAGTGGCATATATTTGCCTCATTACAGGGAATCTTCCGTCATGGGTTCCGTCTGAATAACGTATTTCAGAGATTTACACGGAAACTCTGGTGTAAGTGCTCAGCGCAGAACGCAAGATAAATGTGAGCAGAGCCTTACTGCGATCTTTGGGAGACATAATAAACAAATCAGTAGCAGGTGAAGAATTGGTTTTATTTATTTTTTACGCCGTTCCTCGTGTGATATAACTGATTAGATTACTTTATTCTTCTGGTCGGTGCGATTACAGAGATACCAGATTTATATCGGGTTTTTATGACTGACAGCTGTCACACACTAAGAGACGCCTTTTTTGCAAAATCTAGTTTTTGCATCGCCATATTTTGAGACCTATAATTTTTCCATATTTCGGCCGACAGAGTCATGTGACGGCTTGTTTTTTGCGGGACGAGTTGACATTTTTATTGGTACCATTTTTGGGTACGTGACATTTTTTGATCGCTTTCTATTCCGTTTTTTGGGAGGTAAAATTAACAAAAACAAACACTTCAGGAATTGTTTTTTGAGGTGTTTTTTTTTATGCCGTTCTGCGTGTGGTAAAAGTGATAAGGCAGAATTATTCTTCGGGTCAGTACATTTACAGCGATACTACACTTACTGTATATTTTTTTTTATGTTTTGGCGCTTTTACACAATAACACAATTTTATAGAAAAAATATTTTTTTTGCATTGCTTTATTCTGAGAGGTATAACTTTTTTATTTTTCGGCTGATAGAGCTGTATGGTGGCTTTTTTTTCCGGAACAAGATGACGTTTTCAGCGGTACCATTTTTATTTCCATTTTGCTTTCTGATCGCATTTTTTTCCACTTTTTGTTTGGCGATATGATGAAAAAGCATATTTTTTTGCTCCGTTTTTTATTTATTTTTATTACGGTGTGCACAGAAGGAGTTAATTAGTGTGACAGTTTTATAGATTGGGTAGTTTCGGACGCGGCGATACCAAATATGTGTACTTTTTTTGGTTTTGCATAAATATATGGATTTATTGGTTTAATATTTTATTTATTTATTTTTATTTATTTTGTGATTTTTTTTTAACAGTTTAAAAACATTTTTTTTACTTTTTTTTTTACATTTTTACTTAGTCCCTGTATGGGACATTAATTTTTATTTTTCTGCTCACTGATCTCATGTAATGTAATAGACATGTATTACATTACATGAGATCTTTTCTGACTGTTTCACAGTCAGTGTGTCCTGCCAGGCTTCAGCTGCAGGTTGACCCTGGCAGGACACCATATATGGCAGATCTGGAGGCGGTCATGTGACCTCCAGCTGCCATAGCAACGCCAGGTCCTGGAAGGTATCAGGGGTCGTCGGAGAGGTAAGTAAGACGACCACCTCTCCTCTGTCTATCTTCTATATGCCGCGATCACTATAGATCGCGGCATATAGAACATAGCAAAGGGTTAACATCATTGGGACCTGATCAAATCAGGTCCCGATGATGTCCCCTGTCAGAGCTAACGCTCTGCACCAGAATCGCAGCGCTTGCAGGACCCTGGGGGTCCTGAGCGCTGCGGGACCGCCCACCGTTTTTAAACGTCGGCGCTGCACAGAGCCCAGCAAGCGCCGACGTTTATCTACAGTGGGCGGTCGGGAAACGGTTAATGTGGTACCGCTGTAAACGTACAGACCTGAAGAATAACTCTGCCTTATCAATTTTACCACATGCATAAAAAAAAAACACAATTCCTGAATTGCCAGTTTTTGGTCATTTTCCTTCCCCAAAAATTAGAATAGAAAGCGATCAAAATATGTCATGTGACCAAAAATGGTACCAATAAAAACGTCAAATCGTTTCGCAAAAAACAAGCCCTTACATGACAGTCCCAGAGGAAGATTCCCTAAAACAAGGCAGATGGCAACACTGGACGCCGTCTGGCCTGTGATTCAGCGTTGTCCGTCTTTTTAGGTGTGCATAAATGCGCGATCGGCCGCAGTTTTGGGCACCTCTGAAAAGTAGGACAAAGCTGAACAGAGGTCAGATGGAGCCCAGAAGAGTAACTCTGCTGCCTCATTATAATGAATGGATCCCCTGGGGGGTGTCACCTGAATCACGTCACCCAGAGATTTAGATGGAAACCCCAAAATAAGTGCTCAGCATAGAGCACCGGATAAATATGATCCAAAATGTTATGTAAAATGTTCCCAATAAAAGCTTCAAATCTATCCACAAAAAAAACAGAACACTCCGATCCATCATCTGTCAATGTAAATATAGGGGGCTTCCACGTTACTGGTAGCACAAGGGCACTGGAAAAGTGAAATGGCTCCTCGCCCCCAAAAGAAATAAAGCAAATTCTGCGCTCCGAAGTTTTAATGCTACCCCCCTCCCCCACCCCACCCCCGCCCTCCAGAGCTCCAGTGTGTGCCTACATCAGATTTACCATCCACATGTTTGGCAGGGGTATAACTTACAAAATGGGGTCACTTGAGGGGGTATTCTGCTCTTTTTTAGCATTTAGGTTCTGTGCATATGGAGTCCGTAAACTATTCTAGGAAAACCTGCACTCCAGCAGTGAAATAGCGCTCCGTCCTTCCCGAGTGTCGCCGTGTGGCTAAGCAGTACTGTACAGTCACATATGAGGTATTGCTACATTCAGCAGAAATTGTGGGACACATTTTAGGGGCCAGTTTTATCCATTAACCCCATTGAAAAATGTAAAATCTGGGGCTAAAACAAAATTTTTGAGATAAAAACGTAATTATTTTTTCTTCACTGCCCAATGGTATAAAATTCTGTGACACACTCATGATGTCAATATGATCATTTCACCCCTAGATGAGTTCATTGAGAGGTGTAGTTTGTAAAATGGGGTCCTCAGGCTGCTATGGCACCTCAGGGGATCTCCCAGTGGATGATGGCACCCTCAAACAATAACAGTAAAATGTGCATAATATAGCGCTCCTTCCCTTCTGACCTTTGCACTATGCCTCAAAAGTAGTTACCAATTACATGTAGGGTATGTTCTGGCATACTCAGAACAAATTGCACAACAAAATGAGAGGTCTTGTGCAAATAAAAAATTTGGAGCTAAAAGAAAATTTTTGTGGAAAAAATAGATTTTTTATTTTCATGGCTCTACGTTATAAACTTTTGTGAAGCACCTGGGGGTTCAAAGTGCTCACCACACATCTAGATAAGTGATGTCACTTGTGGGGAGTTTGCACTGTTTAAGCACATTACAGGGTCTCCAAATGATACATGGCGTCAGCTAATTATTCCAGCAAATTTTGAATTCAAAAAGTCCAACTGCGCTCCTTCCCTTCCGAGGCCTGCCGTGTGCCCAAACAGTGGTTTTCCCCCACATATGGGGTATCGGCATGATCAGGAGAAATTGCACAGTACATTTTGGGGTCCATTTTTATCTGTTACCCTTGTGAAAATAAAAAAATTGGGTCTAAATTAAATTGTGAAAAAAAAGTTAAATGTTAATTTTTTTTCTTCTTCATTGCTTCAGTTCCTGTGAATCACCTGAAGGGTTAATAAACTTCTTGAATGTGGTTTTGAGCCCCTTGAGGGGTGCAGATTTTAGAATGGTGTCACTTTGGGGTATTTTCTGTCATAAAGGCCCCTCAAAGTCACTTCAAATGTGATGTGGTCCCTAAAAAAATGGTTTTGTAAATTTTGTTGGGAAAATGAGAAATTGCTGGTCAACTTTTAACCCTTATAACTTCCTAACAAGGAAAAATTTTGTTTCCAAAATTGTTCTGATGTAAAGTAGACATGTAAGAAATGTTATTTATTAACTATATTGTGTGACATATCTCTCTGATTTAACGGCATAACAATTCCAAGTTTGAAAATTGCAACATTTTCAAAATTTTCACCAAATTTCCATTTTTTTCACAAATAAACGCAAATGATATCGAAGAAATTTTACCACAATCATAAAGTACAATATGTAACGAAATATTAATCTCAGAAACAGTGGGATCCGTTGAAGAGTTCTAGAGTTACCTCATAAAGTGACAGTGGTCAGATTTAAAAAATAAGGCCTGGTCATGAACCTACAAAGTGACTCTGACCTCAAGAGATTAAAGAAGTAAAACTGATGTGAACAGAGATAACTTGTAAGGCTAGGTACACAGTGTTTGTGCCCACTGGCTGATGCATGCCCTCAAGAGATATATGTCTGACATTGGCCACAGTCAGGATGGGTGTCAAGGCATCTGTCCGCTATAGGGGCGCACTATAAGGAAAACCTATACTGTACAGTATACGTTTCTTTGCTGTGGCTTTTGTGTAGGAAGGCACAGCCCACTGAAATTTCTTTTTCCATTTTTTTTGCTAAGTTTTTAATTTAGTTTTTTTATGGTGTTCACTGAAGACATTAACTTCAATTTTACAAATCAGGTTATTTCGGATGAGATGATAACAAATGCGTTTACTTCTTTTATTCTTGTTTTTACATAAATTTACGCATGTATTGTTTTTTTTTATTCTTTTGATCTTTGTAATTTTTTTTAAAATATTTTTACAATTTTGTACCCCTCCCCTCCTTTTTTACCTAGTCCTTCTATGGGACTTTAAAGGGGTTGTCCACTACTGTTGAAAATAGGCCAATGTATTTTTATGATGAAAATAAGTTTCTTTGTAAATACCTTGAGTGATACTGCCTGTGAGCGGCGCTATCGCTGGCCGCTGACAGGCATCACGTGGCCCCCGGCTGCAGCGGGCTCTGACATCCGCTGATGTCACATCTAGTTCCGACTGTAGCCGGGTGTGACTCAGTACTGCGTTGCATGGTGGATGCTCGGCTGTGGGTGGGGTTACCCCGCACGTCACACCCAGCATCCACAGCGCGTTCTCCCTCTCACCATTCATTGGGAAAGCGCGCAGTAGATGCAGGGTGTGACGCGGGGGGTAACCCCGCCCACAATCCAGTAGCCACCGCGGGACCGTGTCACTGATGTCACGCCTCGCTTGACATGACATTAGCGGCGGGGTCACATTATGCCTGGGAGCGGCCAGCAGTGGTTAATAAAATGTTGTACAAATGTTCTCTCAGTCTTGTTTTAAACTTTCTGGTGGTGGAACCAACGTATTTGAGCTTACAAGCAGTGCACTCAATCACATAAACCACATGCTCTAAATTGCAGTTTACAAAACTTTTAATTGAAAATATTTTAGACTTGTTGTTATTAGAAAAAATAATTTTTTTAGAGGCAAATGGACATGTGCTGCATGAAAGCAAGACACATTTGTGAAAACCACTCACTGATAACCATGTGTTTTTTATAGAGGGACTGGGATTAAAAAGACTGGGGGACAGTTTATTTCCGATTGTGGGTGCTCTACGAGGCACCACTCTGATACTTTAAAAAAAAAAAAAAAGTCCATAGTACTGTCCTCTCTCAGGATATCAATATTTCTTTTTACTATGTCCGAAATAGCTGGATAATGGGTATTGTAGGTGAGGACTAATGTTGGAATCTGCGTATTCATTTTTTATATATTTTTATTTCAACCAGAATTATTTTTTTTGGAGATTAGATCCTCTCTATTTTTATTATCCACAATGCTCTTCGCATGATTA
The DNA here is from genome assembly GCF_046119375.1 of Phyllobates terribilis. Classification (NCBI taxonomy): domain Eukaryota; kingdom Metazoa; phylum Chordata; class Amphibia; order Anura; family Dendrobatidae; genus Phyllobates; species Phyllobates terribilis. The sequence goes on from NW_027364751.1 coordinate 41,861, forward strand.
AGGCTATGTGCACACGAAGCGTTTTTGATGCCTTTTCACGTCGGTTTTCCCGCTGGGAAAACGCTTGTTAATAGGTCTGCCAGCTATAGCAATGGTAATCCTGATGTGCTGTGCACATGATGTGGAAATTTCCGCTCAGGATTACAATTGCAGAAAAAAACACAGCATTGAACCGCAGCAAGCCCGCAAGTATAATATCTATACCTGCGGATTTGCTGTTTCAATTAAAGCCAATGGACGCAAATTTGCGCAGGAAACGCGCTGCGGGTGGTACCCAGGTCCGGAGAGGAGGACTACTACTTCTCTCATCCGATCGCCGCTCCCACTAATAACATTGAGAGCGGTACGTCTGGGGAGAGCAGTAGTCGGCTGTGCCCAGCCCACAGTAAAAAAAAAAGACAAAAAAAGTAAAAATAATACAAAAAAAGTATACTCACCTGTCCGTCTCCCCCTGGTCCCTGGCGGCGGTCATTTTTCCAAGAAAAACTAAAACACTTGGTTCAGGAGGGAATAGCATTGGGTATTTTAACAAAAAAAGAATCTGAATTCATTATTGTAAATCATCCAACTATACTTATTATTCATGCATTACCCAAAACACACAAAAAAGAAAAACTACCACTGATGCATCCAATTGCTGCAGGCATAGGCTCCTTTAGCGAACGCCTTGGACAGTGGCTGGATTCAGCTCTCCAACTACTTGTCCTACGTATCCCAGGTTCCATTCAAGATTGCTGTGATGTTTTGAGCTGGAGTGGAACTATATACAAGCATCCCGCACCACGTTGCTATTTCTGCAGTTGATCATCACCTGTCCAAATTTAGTTCTTACTCTCCTGATCTACAGTCATTCATTAAATCTGTTCAATAAAATATTTTTTCTCCAAAACAGCGGAGTTTCCATGGGGGCTAAATTCTCCCCATCAGTAGCGAACATCGGAATGGCATGGTGGGAGGAGTGTTTTATTATTATAGCGCCATTAATTCCATGGCGCTTTACATGTGAAAAAGGGGTATACATAGCAAACAACAAGTACAATAGTTCGAACAAATACAAGTCGCCGACTGGTACAGGAGGAGAGAGGACCTTGCCTGCTAGGGCTCACAATCTAGAAGGATGGGGGGTTAGGATACAGTAGGTGAGGGAACAGCTGGTCGTGCAGCGAGGGTTACTGCAGGTTGTAGGCTTGTCGGAAGTGGTGGTCTGCAGGTTCTTTTTGAAGGTTTCCACGTTAGGGCGAGAGTCTGAAATGTTGGGGTAGAGAGTTCCAGAGTAGGGGGGATGCATGGAAGAAACCTTGTATGCGATTGTGGGAAGAGGAGAAAAGAGGGGAGTAGAGAAGGAGATCCTGTGAGGATCGGAGCTTGCAGGTAGGTACCAGGAGACTAGATCACAGATGTATGGAGGAGACAGTTTGTGGAAGGCTTTGTATGCCAAGGTTAGGGTTTTCTACTGGAGTCTCTGGGCAATGGGGAGCCAGTGAAGGGATTGACAGAGGGGAGAGGTCGGGGAATAGTGGGGGACAGGTGGATTAGTCGGGCAGCAGAGCTAAAGATAGATTGCAGGGGTGCGAGAGCAGTAGAAGGGAGGCCACAGAGCAGGAGGTTGCACTAGTCGAGGCGAGAGATGATGAGGGCATGCACTAGTGTTTTTGCAGATTCATGGTTGAGGAATGTACGGATCTTGGAAATATTTTTGAGTTGGAGCCAGCATGACGTGGAAAGGGCATGGATATGAGGTTTGAAGGAGAGATCAGTTAAGGATTACCCCGAGGCAGAGAGCTTGCAGGAGTGGGGAGAGTGGACAGCCATTGACTTTTATAGATTGGTTAGGTGGGGGGTTGAGTGAGATGGTGGAAAGATGATGAATTCAGTTTTATACATATTAAGTTTTAGGAATCTAGCAGAGAAGAAAGATGAAATAGCGGACAGACATTGCGGGATTCTGGTTAGTAAGGAGGTGATATCAGGTCCAGAGAGGTAGATCTGTGTGTCATCAGCATAGAGGTGATACTGAAAGTCGTGACACTCTATGAGCGGCCCCAGGCCAAAGGTGTAGATGGAGAAGAGCAAGGGTCCTAGAACTGAGCCTTAGGGGACACCAACAGATAGGGGGCGAGATGAGGAGGTGGTGTGTGAGTGGGAGACGCTGAATGTCCGGTCTGTTAGGTATGAGGAGATCCAAGTCTGTAGTAAGAGGGAATGGTCCAGTGTGTCAAAAGCAGAGGACAGGTCCAGGAGGAGGAGAACAGAGTAGTGTCGCTTGGATTTGGCAGTCAGTACGTCGTTGGTGACTTTAGTCATGGCAGTTTCAGTGGAGCGATGCAATTGAAAGCCAGATTGTAAGCGGTCAAAGAGGGAGTAGGAGGACAGGTGGGAGGAGAGTTCAAAATGGACGTGTTGTTCCAGTAGTTTTGAGGCATAAGGGAGAAGTGAGATGGGGCGATAGCTAGACAGAGTGGATTGGTCAAGGGAGGGCTTTTTGAGGATGTTTGAAGCATGAGGGGAAGACGACAGTTGTTAGTGACAGGTTGAAGAGGTGGGTTAGGGTTGGGATGAAGACTGCGGTGAGGTTTGGGATGAGGTGAGACGGAATTGGGTCAAGTTCACAGGTGGTAAGATGTGACTTGGAGAGTAAAGAGGAAAGTTGATCTTACGTAATGGCAAAGAAGCTTATTTTGGAGGCGGAGAGTCGAGTAGTTATGAGAAGAGGCTATGGGGACTAATGGCCAAAGCTTTGCCTTACGTTGTCAATCTTCTGCTTGAAGAATGATCAAAGTCTTCAGCTAAAATAAGCGAGGAGGAGGAGCTGGAGGATGGAAGAGAGAATTGAAAGTACTGAATAGCTGTTTAGGGTTGTGAGACAGGGAGGATATGAGCAATGAGAAGTAGGCTTGTTTTGCTGCAGTTAGTGTGGACTTGAAAGTAGTGAGGGACTGTTTGAATGTGATGAAGTGCTCGTTGGAGTGAGACCTTTTCCATCTTCGTTCAGCAACTCTGGAAACCCGTCTCAGTTCTTTAGTCAGGCTGGTGTGCCAGGGTAGCCTGTTGATGGTGCAAGCTTTGGTATGTGTGAGGGGGGCGACCAAATTGAGAGCTGCAGCTGTTGTGGTGTTATATAAAGCAGCAGCAGCATCTGCATCGTGTAAGTAATTTATGTAAGAGGGAGAAGGGATTCAGAGAATGAGTGTTGGTCAAGGAGTTTGAGATTTCTGCGAGCGTGTGCAAGTTTCTGGATGGGGGATTGCAGACCTGGAGAGGAGAGGGGAAAGAATATGAGTAAGTTGTGGTCAGAAAGAGGGAGAGGTGAGTTAGAGAAGTTAGATAGGGAACAGAGGCTGGTGAAGATGAGGTCCAATGTGTGTCCATCTTTGTGAGTGGCTGCGGAACACTATTGAGCGAGGCAGAAGGAGGAAGTGAGGGATAGAAGCTTAGAGTCAGATGATTGGGAAGTGTCAATGGGGATGTTGAAGTTACCCATGATGATAGTGGGGATATCAGCAGAAAGGAAATGGAGTAGCCAGGTGGTGAAGTGGTCTAAGAAGGTGGTAGCTGGCCCTGGGGGGTGGTAAATGACAGCCAGTTGGAGGTTGAAGGGTGAGTAGTTGTGCACACAGTGCACTTCAAAAGAGGGGAGGGTAATGCAGGATGGCAATGGGATATGTGAGAAGGAGCAGTTATCTGACAGAAGAAAGCCAACTCCTCCACCATACTTGCTGCTGGGGCGGGGTGTGTGGGAGAGGTGGAAACCGCCATAAGAAAGTGCAAATGAAGAGGTTGTGTCAGAAGGGGGTGAGCCAGATTTCAGTGATGCCGAGGAAGGAAAGTTTGTTAGTAATGAAAAGATCATGGATGTAGGAAAGTTTGTTGCAGACAGAGTGTGCGTTCCATAGAGCTTCTGTTAGTGGGGCTGGGCGGATGGGTATAAGGTTAGAAAGGTTGCGGAAATGTGTGATCGATCAAGGATGAGAGGTAGATGTGACTGTGGGGATGTGGTGGGTGGGGGGGGGGGCAGGATTTGGGGAGATATCACCAGCAGTGAGGAGGAGTAGAGAAAGTGTTAGTAGGTGAGAGCAGGAGAGAGCATAAGGTGGTTGTCTGGGCTTAGAGACACAGGATTGTATGTTGAGGATCAGTTCTGAGGAGGAGGTGAGATGGATGGGGAGAATGGAGAGACAGATGACCAATTCCTTACTAGGAGTAGGGATTATAGGGGTTAGTAGAAAGTGAAGGACTACAGAGGAGAGAGTGACAACAAACAGGAACATTGTTTACTGTGACTAAGGATCCAGTTACCTTCAGTTACCTTCAGGTTTTATAAATAGTGTCCACAATCCTTTTTGTTCTTCTATTATCATCTATACCAGATTTATTGATGATTAATCATCTGGGGTGGTGAAACTAATGATATTACAGAGTTTTAACTTATTTAAACAACAATGAGTTTAATTTGTGGTTCACCCATACCATAGACATACCATAGACAGAACTAAAATAACATTCCTGGATTTGGAATTAATAGGAGAACACAAGGCTCCCATCCACACAAAAACCTTCAGAAAACCCTCTGCAGGAAATACTATTGTTACGGGTCCGGGTGGAGGAACCTCTGTGCCGAGGTGCAAAGAGGGACCCAGAGGGGTGTGACTAAGTATCAACCCGAACCGACCCTGGTCGGACGGCGACCTTGCGACTCCGTGACCAGGGAGGATCCGGGCAGAGGGACCAGGTGCTACTCTGGGGACGACCTTGTAAGACAGCAGGTGGCTCCCACGGGACAGATGGCTGGGACTGACCAGTAAGATGGATGGACACGGCAAGCAGGCAGAAGTCTCTGGTAGCTGACAGGTGATCACGGTTCGTGACAGCAGAGCAAGTAGTAGTCTCTAGGTTTACCAGGCAGGTGGTCACAGCAAGTGACGGCAGAGTCTCCAGGCAGGCTGGCAGGAAACAGGCGGGTGCCCCCAGGTGAGCGGGCAGACAGACAAAGCAGGTAACAGGCAGGTAACAGGTGGGCGCTCCCAGGTGAGCGGGCTGACGGACACAGCAGGTAACAGACGGATGCTCCCAGGTGAGCGGACTGACAGACAGGGCAGGTAACAGGCGGATGCTCCCAGGTGAGCGGGCTGACCGACAGGGCAGGTAACAGGCAGGTAACAGGTGAGCGCTCCAGGTGAGCAGGCTGGCAGGCTTGGCAGGTAACGGGCAGATAACAGGCTGGCAGGCAGGGCGAGGAGTCAGGCTAGCAACGGGACCTGAGGGCTAAAGCAGAGATCAGAAACTGTGCAACAACTTTGCTTGGGCAACTCCATTTTGGAGGAGGTGCCTTATATATGGGAGGTCCTCCGGCAATTGGCCGGGGACTCCTTAGGACAGCGCGCGCAGTCCCTTTAAGAGAGGGGGAGCGCTCGCGCCCTAATCACAGTGCCATGGAAGGAGCGCGCGCCGGCAGCAGCGGGGAGAGAAGCGCTGGAGGACGCCGAGCCAGGAGCGGGAAGGTGTGAGTGACGGAGTCTCTGCCTAGCAAGGGGCAGAGACGCTGATGCTACAGTACCCCCCCTTTAGGCCCCCTCTTTTTTTGGCCTGAAAGAAATTTTTCAAGGAGAAGCGGGGCGTTCTTGTTCTCCCTGGGTTCCCAAGTTCTCTCCTCAGGACCAAACCCCTTCCAATCTACCAGAAAAAGGTCTTTCCTCTTACCCTCTTGGTGGCCAGAATACGCTCTACCTCAAAGACGTCCTCAGCGGAAACCAGAGCAGGGGGAGTACCTGGATTGTTGGAAAAAGAGTTAAAGACAATGGGTTTGAGGAGAGATACGTGGAAGGAGTTGGGAATCCGTAAGGTGGCCGGGAGTTTTAATTTGTAGGCCACTGGATTAATTTGCTTGAGGATTTCGAAAGGGCCGATGAAGCGAGGACCTAACTTGTAGGAGGGTATCTTGAGCCGCACATGTTTGGAGGAGAGCCAAACCTTCTCTCCCAGACGGAATTGAGGCGGATCCAGACGTCTCTTATCAGCATATCTCTTCATCCGCCCAGAGGACTGAAAAAGTGCAGACCTAGTACTCTCCCAAATGGTGGAAAACTCGCTGACAAGAGACTTTGCGGCAGGGTTGTCCACAGAGGCGGAGACGGGAAACGGAATCCGGGGAAGTTGGCCATAGACTATAAAGAACAGGGATTTGGAAGAGGATTCACTCTCGTGATTATTATAAGAGAATTCGGCCCAAGGAAGGAGGTCTACCCAATCAGAATGGTGGACATTAACAAAGTGCCAGAGGTAGCTGGTAAGGATCTGATTGATCCGCTCCACTTGACCATTGGACTGAGGATGGTAAGCGGAGGAGAAATCCAAGGTGACAACCAGGAGTTTACATGTCGCTCTCCAGAAGCGTGAGGTGAACTGAACCCCTCGATCCGACACGATGTGGAGACCATGGAGACGGAAGATATGGCGGATAAAGTCTTTAGCCAGCTCAGGTGCAGACGGGAGACCAGGCAGGGGAATGAAGTGGGCCATTTTGGAGAAGCGGTCCGCGACCACCCAAATGACAGTACACCCGGCAGAAACAGGGAGGTCGGTAATGAAGTCCATAGCGATGTGTTGCCACGGGGCAACAGGTACGGGAAGCGGCAGGAGATGACCGGCTGGTAAGTGTCTGGGAACTTTGTTGCGGGCACAAGATGAACAGGCTGAGACGAAGTCTACCACATCCTTACGCAGGGTAGGCCACCAGTAATGCCGGGAAATGAGCAGGAAGGTCTTCTTTTGGCCAGCATGGCCAGCTAGTTTAGAAGAATGACCCCAGCGAAGAACCTTCTCACGGTCTGGTACCGCTACGAACGTCTTACCGGGTGGAAGACGAGTCAAATCCAAGGGGGCCACATTCATCACCTTGGAGGGGTCGATGATGTGCATAGGCTCCTCCTCTTGATCGGAGGACAGGAAGGATCGGGACAAGCCATCAGTTTTGACATTCTTGTCCGCCGGGCGGAAATGAAGGATGAAGTCGAAGCGGGCGAAGAACAAAGACCACTAGGCCTGACGCGGATTAAGTCTCTGGGCATTTTGGAGATATGCCAGATTTTTGTGATCTGTGTAGATGATCACCGGGTATAGAGCCCCTTCAAGCAGATAGCGCCACTCCTCCAGCGCCAATTTGACGGCTAGCAATTCTCGGTCTCCTATGGAGTAGTTGCGCTCAGATGAGGAGAAGATTTTGGAGAAGAAGCTGCAGGTTACCATTCTCCCGGAAGAAGATTTTTGTGTGAGCACCGCCCCGGCTCCGGAGGAGGAAGCATCAACCTCCAGGTAGAATTGTTTATTACAATCCGGACGGTGCAGTACAGGGGCAGAGGAGAAGGCTTGCTTTAAGGAAAGGAAGGCCTCCTCAGCTTCGGGTGACCATTGCTTGGGATTTGCTCCCTTACGGGTGAGCGCAGATATGGGAGCCGTCCGAGACGAGAAGTGTGGAATGAAGAGACGATAGTAATTGGCGAAGCCCAGGAATCGCCTTCAACCCCTTAGGACGGGGCCACTTTATGACAGCAGAGAGTTTCTCGGGATCCATTCGCAAGCCTGTCTGGGAGATAACATAGCCTAGGAATGGAAGAGAGGTCTGTTCTAAGAGGCACTTCTCGTATTTAGCATAGAGGTGGTTCTGCCTGAGCCTAAGCAGGACCTGACGAACATCTCTCCGGTGTGTGGGAAGATCCGGAGAGAGAAGACCAAGATGTCGTCCAGGTATACCACCACGCAGGAATAAAGAAGATCACGGAAGATGTCGTTGACCAGTTCTTGGAAGACGACGGGAGCATTGCAGAGACCTAAGGGCATCACACGGTATTCATAGTGACCGTCCCGAGTATTGAATGCCGTCTTCCACTCGTCTCCTTGCCAGATACGGACCAGGTTATATGCTCCACGTAGATCCAGCTTGGAAAAGATCCTGGCGCCTTTAAGGCGATCAAACAACTCGGAGATGAGTGGCAGGGGGTATTTATTCTTTACCGTGATCTGATTGGGTCCTCTATAGTTAATACAGGGGCGTAGCGAGCCATCCTTTTTTTTGACAAAGAAGAATCTGGCGCCGGCCGAGGAGGTAGACTTCCGGATGAATCCCCTAGACAGATTCTCTTCAATGTACTCAGACATGGCCGGGGTTTCGGCCGCGGACAACGGGTAAATACGGCCAAGGGGTGGAGTGGCGCCAGGTACCAGGTCGAGTGGGGAATCATATGGCCTATGAGGTGGCAAAGTTTCTGCTTCTTTTTTACCGAAGACGTCAGCATAGGACCAATAAGGAGCCGGAAGACCGGGTAAATTAGCTGGGGTAGGTGGTGGACGAATCGGATGAACCGGAACCAGGAAGGTCTTGTGGCAGTCCGGCCCCCACCGGAGTACTTCATCGGATTGCCAGTTCAACACGGGTTCATGTGTCTGGAGCCAAGGTAGGCCTAGCAATAGGGAGTGAGAGAGTCCAGGTAGCACATGGAAGGAAATTTTCTGAGAGCAGCATTCCCACCTGCAGGGTTATGGGTTCCGTGACGAGCAGGATGGTCACCGGAAGAAGTCTTCCATCCACGGAGGCGACTGACAATGGTTCAGCCAGAGACTTGGTGGGGATATGATATTTCTCAACCAGGGACTGGGAAATGAGGTTTCCAGCAGCTCCAGAATCCAGGTGAGCGAGTTCAAAGTGACGGCTCTCTCCCCAGGAGATAGAGACAGACATAGTCAGGGATGGAGAGGGTTTACTTTTGTATAGGGCGACCTCTCCGAGCGGTCCTAGACACTGGAGTTTCCCGGCCTCTCTGGGCAGGAACGGATCAGGTGCTCCTTACTGCCGCAATAGAAACAGCTCCCCTCGGCTCGGCGTGACTCCTGGCGAGATTTGACCATCTTGGTCTGGTCGATCTGCATGGGCTCAGGTGAGTGCGCCCGAGGAGTAACAGATGAGGAGACAGGTCTCTGGAAAGTAGGAGCAAGGCAGGGAAATCTTCTCTCACAGGTGGTCTCTTTGGTGTGCTCTTGAAACCGGATGTCCGGGTAGCCAGCGACACCAGGTCATCCATCGTAGTAGGAATGTCCCGACCGGCGAGCTCGTCTTTAATCCGGCCAGAAAGGCCTTCCCAGAAGATGGACACTAGGGCCTCGTTATCCCAGGCAAGCTCAGAAGCGAGGGTGTGGAACCGTATGGCATATTGGCCCACGGTGAGACTCCCTTGGCGGAGACATAGCAGAGAGGAGGCTGATGAGGTCTTACGTCCTGGTTCATCGAAGACTTTCCGGAATGCCATGAGGAAAGACGACAGGTCGGACACCAGGGGGTCTCCTCTCTCCCACAGGGGATTTAGCCATTTAGACATCACGTGACCCCCGGCTGCAGCCTGCTCTGACATCCGCTGATGTCACATCAAAAAAAAAAAAAACTAAGCAAAAAACAATGCTTTATCATCATACCGCCAAACAAAAAAATGGAATAACACGCGATCAAAAAGACGAATGTAAATAAAAATGGTACCGCTGAAATGGTCATCTTGTCCCACAAAAAACAAGCCGCCATTCAGCTCCATCTCAAAATAAAGCGATACAAAAAAATTATTTTTTCTAGAAAAGTTTTTATTGTGTAAAAGCGCCAAAATATAAAAAACAACATAAATACGGAACCGCTGTAAAGGTACTGACCTGAAGAATAAAGCTGTCTTATCAAATTTACCAAACGTGGAACGGCAAAAAAAAAAAATTCCTGAATTGCTGGTTTTTGTTTATTCTGCCTCCCAAAAATCGGAATAGAAAGCGATAAAAAAAAGTCACATGCCCGAAAATGGTAGCAATAAAAACTTCAACTTGTCCTGCAAAAAACAAGCCATCGCATGACTCTGTTGGCCAAAATATGGAAAAATTATAGCTCTCAAAATATGGAGATGCAAAAACTAGTCTTTGCAAAAAAGCATCTTTTAGTGTGTGACAGCTATCAATCATAAAAACCCAATATGAATCTTGAACTGCTGTAATCGAACCGACCTGAAGAATAAAGTCGTCTAATCACTTATACCACACGAGGAATGGTGTAAAAAAATAAACTCTAGGGTTAGGGTTGTGCTAGGGTTAGGGTTGGGCTAGGGTTAGGTTTGTGGTTAGGGTTGGGGTAGGGTTAGGGTTGGGGCTAGGGTTAGGGTTAGGGTTGGGCTACGGTTAGGGTTGGGCTAGGGTTAGGGTTGGGGTTAGATTTGGGATTTTATCAAAAGTAAAGAAAAAAAAAATGATGACAATATGGCGACCCGTGTTGAGCGCAAGTGCTCGCTACTTGAGTTTGCATCGGGTGCTCGGGTATGCACTGAGTATCGCAGGTGTTCGAGTGACATGCTCGAGTCTCTGCACCATATGCTTCGCAGCCAAAAAAAACATTGCTGGGATCGCCTGCCATGCAGGAGCGATCCCCGCATGTTTTTTTTTGGGTGTCTAACAACCGTGAAACATGCAGGGCAGGGACTCAAGCATGTTACTCGAGCACCCGTGATATATGGTGCATACCCGAGTACACAATGCAAACTCAAGTAGCGAGCACTTGCGCTCAAGACTAATGACAATTTATTCAATATGATGACCTAATGTTATCAAATTCTGTCATACCTCTGGGTTCAAAATATACACTATACCCCTTGATAAAATCCTTGAGGGGTCTAGTTTCCAAAATGGAGTCAATTGTGGGGGGTTTCCACTATTTAGGCACATCAGGGGCTCCCGAATTGCGACATGGCATCCGCTCTTGATTCCAGACAATTTTGCGTTCAAAAAGTCACACAGTGCTCCTTCCCTTCTGAACCCCGACATGCGCCCAAACAGTGTATTTTGCCCACATATGGGGTATTGGCGTACTCAGGAGAAATTGCAAAACAGTTTTTAGGTTCCAATTTCTCCTCTTACCCTTGTGAAAGTAAAAAATTTGGGGCTAAAAGATCATTTTTGTGGAAAAAGTTAGATTTTTTTATTTTCACGGCTTCATGTTTTAAACTTCTGTGAAGCACCTGGGGTTAAAGGTTCTCACCACACATCAAGATAAGTTCCCTCAGGGGTCTAGTTTCCAAAATGGTGTCACTTGTGGGGGTTTTACACTGTTTAGACACATCAGGGGCTCTCCAAATGCAACATGGCGTCCGCTAATTATTCAAGCAAATTTTACATTCAAAAAGTCAAATGGCGCTCCTTCCCTTCCGAACCCTGCTGTACGCCCAAGCAGTGGTTTTCCCCACAAATGGGGTATTGACTTACTCAGGAGAGATTGCACAACAAGTTGCATGGTGCAATTTCTCCTGCTACCCTTATGAAAATGCAAAACTGGGGGCTGAAAAACATTTTTGTGGGAAAAATGTGAAAATTTTATTTTCACGGCTACATGTTATAAGCTTCTGTGGGGGGTTCAAGGTGCTCACCACACATCTAGATAAGTTCCCTGAGGGGTCTAGTTTCAAAAATGGTATCACTTATGGGGGGTTTCCACTGGTTAGGAACATCAGAGGCTCTCTAAACGCAACATGGCATCCGCTAATTATTCAAGCAAATTTTACATTCAAAAAGTCAAATGGCGCCTTTTCCCTTCTGAGCCCTGCTGTGCGCCCAAACAGTGTTTTTTAATCACGTATGAGGTATCTGCGTGCTCAGGGGTAATTGCACAACAAATTTTGGGGTCCATTTTTTCCTGTTACCCCTGCAAAAATAAAAAAAATGGGGTCTAAAGTAAAATTTTTGTGAAAAAAGTTAAATGTTCACTTTTTTCGTCCCCATTCCAAAAATTCCTGTGAAGCATCTGAAGGGTTAACAAATTTCTTGATTGTGGTTTTCAGCACCTTGAGGGGTGCAGTTTTTAGAATGGTGTCAATTTGGGGTATTTTCTGTAATAAAGGCTCCTCAAAGTCACTTCAAATGTGATGTGGTCCCTAAAAAAATGGTTTTGTAAATTGTGTTTGAAAAATGAGAAATCGCTGATCAACTTTTAACCCTTATAGCGCACTAATGAAAAAAATGTTGGATTCCAAAATTGTGCTGATGTAAAGTAGACATGTGGGAAATGTTATTTATTAACTATTTTGTGTAACATATCTCTCTGATTTAACGAAATAAAAATTTAAATTTTGAAAATTGTGAAATTTTCAACATTTTCACCAAATTTCCAATTTTTTCACGAATAAATGCAAGTGATAGCGAATAAATTTTACCACTGTCATGAAGTACAATATGTCACGAAAAAACAATCTCTGAATCAGGGGGATCCGTTGAAGCGTTTCAGAGTAATTACCTCATAAAGTGACAGTGGTCAGAATTGTAAAAATTGGTTGGTCATTAACGTGCAAACCACCCTGGGGGGGGGGGGAGTAAGGCTATGTGCCCACGATGCAGAAATGCTCCGAATTTTTCCTGAGCGTTTCTGCATCTCCCTGGCAGAAAAAAACGCATGCGGATTGTACATGCGTTTTTCTTGCCAGGTACATGCGGATGTGAAGCGTTCTTCACATGCATTTCTGCATGCGGGTTGACAAGCGCTTTCCAAGCGATTTTAGCATCACTTAGAAAGTGCTTGTCAACTTTATATAGTGTGACCGAAAGAATGTTTAAAAATAAATCTATACTTACCTTCCGATGGCCCCCGCAGTCTTGCTTCACTCCGTCCTCTCATGCCAGCAGATCGCGGTACACTGAAGGACCTGCCGACGTCAGCGTCACGTGACCAGTCACATGACTATGACATCAGCGCAGGTCCTCCAGTCCATCGCGATCTGCCGGCATGAGAGGACGAGCGCACCGGGGGCCACCAGAAGGTAAGTATCATATTTATTTTTTATTTTATTGTTTTTTTTACAATTTTCTATGGTACCCAGGTCCAGAGGAGAGTCTCCTCTCCTCCACACCCGGGTACCATCCGCACATTGAACGCATATATTCCGCATGTGCTTATCTATTGAAGCGTAATCCATTCGTTCTAATGCAAATCCATGGCGGCGAAAACGCAGCACTTCCGTAAAATAATTGGTAGTGCTGCGTTTTTTTCTGCAATGATAATCCGCAGCGGCAATTTCCGCAGCATGTACACAGCACATGCGGATTATCATTGGGGAACATGGCAGGCCTTCTACCATGCGTTTTTTAAGTGTTTCTGCAGCGTTTTTGCCGCTGCGGAAATGCTTAAAAAACGCATCGTGGGCACACAACCTAAAGCGGTTAAGCTAAAATGTTACTTCAGACTCAAATTTTAGCCTGCACAATGTATTATGCAATTTCTCCTGAACGCAGGATCACCCCATATAGAGCAGACACTTATATTTTATAGCTATATACATCTCATTAAGGGTATACAATTAAGTTTAAAAATTGCAAATTTTTTCTAAATTTTCAGAAAATTTGGAATACTTTCATAAATAACGACTAAACAACTGATCCAGTACGAACAGGTGCAATGTTTTACAAAAACAAAATTACAATCTCAGAATCACTGGCAGAAGAAGAAGCATTTAAGGGTATGTGCACACGATGCAGAAATGCTCAGGATTTTTTCCTGAGCGTTTCTGCATCTCTCTGGCAGGAAAAAACGCATGCGGATTGTACATGCGGTTTCCTGCCAGGGACATGCGGAAATGAAGCGTTCTTCACATGCATTTCCGCATGCGGGTTGACAAGCGCTTCCCAAGAGATTTTAGCATCACTTGGAAAGTGCTTGTCAACTTCACACTATATAAATCCATGCAACCGGCATGGATTTATATAGTGTGTGAATGTCAAAAAATAAAAAATAAATCTATACTTTACCCTCTGATGGCCCCCGGTGTCCTGCTTCGCTCGGTCCCGGCTGCCGGCAGTGAAGACTTTAGGACCTTCCGACGTCAGCGTCACGTGACCCGTCACATGACTCTGACGTCAGCGAAGGTCCTTCATTCAACCGCGAAGTGCCCGGGAAGCCAGCAGGACGCAGCGCGGGCCGTCAGAAGGTGAGAATATATATATTTTTTATTTTATTCTTTTTTTTTTAATGGTACCTGGGTCTGGATGAGAGTCCTCTCATCCACACCCGGGTACCATCCGCACATTAGACCGCATTAAAAGCGCATCAACATATACAGTGATGTGGATTCCATGCGGTCTAATGCAAGTCAATGGCGGCAAAAGAGCAGCGTTTCCGTAAAATTAATTGACATGCTGCGGATTTTTGACCGCAGCGTTTACGCTGCGGAAAAATCCGCATCATGGGCACAGCACATGCGGATTTCCATTGGGGAACATTGCTGCCCTTCTACCATGCGTTTTTCATGCGTTTCCGCGGCGTTTACGCAACTGCAAAAACGCCGCGGAAACGCATGAAAAACGCATCGTGTGAACTTAGCCTTAAAGTTATTACCACATAAAATGACATGTCATGCTTAAAAATGTGGCTGTCAGGTTAATGCTGATTACAAGACAGGGTTAAGAAACATGGAATGATAATGTGCAGTACATACCAATTGGTGAAGGGTCCTCTTCCTCTTCCTCTGTAAAGTAATGAAACACTTATTAGTCAGGGTGATAAAATATATATATATATATATATATATATATATATATATACAGGTGCATCTCACTAAATTAGAATATCATCAAAAAGTTAACAGGTGCATCTCACTAAATTAGAATATCATCAAAAAGTTAATTTATTTCAGTTCTCCAATACAAAAAGTGAAACTCATATATTATATAGAGTCATTACAAACAGAGTGATCTATTTCAAGTGTTTATTTCTGTTAATGTTGATTATGCATTACAGCCAAGGAAAATACAAAAGTCATTATCTCAGTAAATTAAAATAATTAACAAAAAACACCAGCAAAGGCTTCCTAAGCGTTTAAAAAGGTCCCTTAGTCTGTTTCAGTAGGCTCCACAATCATGGGGAAGACTGCTGACTTGACAGATGTCCAGAAGGCAGTCATTAACACAATTCACAAGGTCCCAGAGTTTCAATTTTCATTTGGAAATCAAGGTCCCAGAGTCTGAAGGAAGAGTGGAGAGGCCACAATCCAATGCTGTTTGAGGTCTAGTGTGAAGTTTCCACAATCAGTGATGGTTTGGGGAGCCATGTCATCTGCTGGTTTAGGTCCACTGTGTTTTATCAAGACCAAAGTCAGCACAGCCATCTACCAGGTAATTTTATAGCACTTCATGCTTCCCTCTGCCGACAAGCTTTTTGGAGATGGAAATTTCATTCTCCAGCAGGACTTGGCACCTGTCCACACTGCCAAAAGTACCAATACCTGGTTTAAAAACAACAGTATCACTGTGCTTGATTGGCCAGCAAACTCACCTGACCTTAACCTCATAGAGAATCTATGAGATATTGTCAGGAGGAAGATGAGAGACTCCAGACCCAGCAATACAGACGAGCTAAAGGCTGCTATTAAAGCAATCTGGGCTTCCATAACACCTCAGCAGTGCCACAGGCTGATCGCCTCCATGCCACATTGCCGCACTGAGCAGTAATTGATGCAAAAAGAGCCCCGACCAAGTATTGAGTGCATTTACTGAACATACATTTCAGTAGGCCAACATTTTGGATTTTACAAACATTTTTCAAGCTGTTGTTATAAAGTATTCTAATTTACTGAGATAATGACTTCTGTGTTTTCATTGGCTGTAAGCCATAATCAACAACATTAACAGAAATAAACACTTGAAATAGATCACGCTGTTTGTAATGACTCTATATAATATGAGTTTCACTTTTTGTATTGAAAAACTGAAATAAATTAACTTTTTGATGATATTCTAATTTAGTGAGATGCACCTGTATATGTATATGATATATACATACTGTATATACATATATATTCCATGCTCACCATAAATGAGTAGACACCATTTGAAAAGTCATTGGACACAACAATTTCAAACATTTTGACAAGACTAAGTTACACAGAACATTTTTGTAACCCAAAACAAGCAAGTAAGATTAATATTATAAAAAATCTTCAGTTGCACTCAAATTAGTTGATGCAAACATGAATACACCCCACATAAAAAAACACTACATCTAGTATTTTGCCTGACTTTCATGGTTTCTAAAGACAGAAAGTCATCTAGGAGTGGAATAAACAACTTGGCGACATAAACCGACCTTTATAGAGCCTGGATGCTGGATGCAGCGTGATGCTCAACTTATCTCTTCAGAATTCCCCATAGGTGTTTCATTTGGGTTTAGATTAGAAGACATACTTGCACACAAGGGGAGAAAAAGAGGAATGAGGGGGGCCATGCATACCAGGATGAGGGATGAAGGGATGAAGGGTGTCATGCATACCAGGATGAAGGGTGCCATGCATACCAAGATTAGGGAGAGCATACATACCGGGATGAGGGGGGCCATGCATACCAGGATGAGGGGGGCCATGCATACCAGGATGAGGGGGGTCATGCATACCAGGATGAGGGATGAGGGGTGACATGCATACCAGGATGAAGGATAAGATTCATACCAGGATGAGGGGTGCCATACATGCCAGGATGAGGGATGAAGGGTGCCATACATAACAGGATGAGGGATGAAGGATGACATACAAACCAGGAAGAGGGATGAGGGGGGCCATGCATACCAGGATGAGGGATGAAGGGTGCCATGCATACCAAGAAAGGGGATGAGGGGTGCCATGCATACCAGGAAGAGGGATGAGGGGGGCCATCCCTTTTCAATTCAGTTCACGCTGAACTTTCCTCTCACCTCTCATCTCTCTCTTCGACAACTGACAATCTGGCTTCCGCCCCCACCATTCCACCAAATCTGCACTTACCAAAATTATTAACCAAAATTACTAATGACTTACTTACAGCCAGAGCAAATAGACAATTCCCTGTACTCCTTCTTCTTGACCTGTCCTCTGCCTTCGACACAGTTGATCACTGCCTCCTACTACAGATCCTCTCTTTCTTTGGGTCAAAGACCTTGCCCTATCTTGGATATCCTCATACCTTTCTAACCGCACTTAGCGTCACCCTCTCCCACACTACCTCCTCATTCCGCCCCCTCTCAGTTTTAGTCCCTCAAGGCTCTGTCCTAGGACCCCTACTCTTTTCAATCTATACCCTTAGGCTGGGACAGCTCATAAAATCCCATGGCTTCCAGTACCATCTGTACGCTGATGACACCCATATCTACATCTCTGGCCCAGATGTCACCTCTCTGCGGTCCTTAATCCCAGAATGTCTATCAGTCACATCCTCCTTGTCCACGATGTCAATTTCCCAAGCTCAATGTGGACAAAGGTGAATTCATCATCTTTCCCTCATCACACATATCTTCCCCACCTGATCTATCTATCACAATAAATGACATCACACTTTCCCCTGTACCGGCAATCTGCTGCTTCGGAGTAACCCTTGACTCTGCCCTGTCCTTCAAGCCCCACATCCAAGCTCTCGCCACCTTCTGTCGCCTACAGCTCAAAAATATTTCCAGAATCCGTCCTTTCATCAACCCTCAATCTACTAAACTGCTTGTGTATGCCCTCATCATCTCCTGCCTCAACTACTGCAACACTCTCCTCTGTGGCCTACCTGCTAAGACTCTCGCACCCCTCCAGTCCATCCTTAACTCTGCTGCGCGACTAGTTCACCTCTCGCCTCACTACTCCTCTGCTTACCCACCTTTGCAAATACCTTCACTGGCTCCCATTTGCCCTGCATATCCAGTTCAAAGTACTAACACTGACCTACAAAGCCATCCATATCCTTTCTCCTTCGTACATCTCTGAACTAATCTTCTAATATATTGCCTTACGTAATCTCCGGTCCTCCCAAGACCTCTTTCTATTCTCCACACTTCTTCGTTCCTCACCCAACCGCCTCCAAGATTTCTCCCGAATATCTCCCATGCTATGGAATTCTGTGCCTCAACACATCAGATTAGCCTCCACATTTGGATCCTTGAGACTGAACCTGAAAACCTACCTCTTCAAACAAGCTTACAGTCCGCCATGAACTTGCTTGCTGCCACCTCAACACTGGAGCTACCGCAACCCCCCAAAACTACTGTCGCCTTCCCCATTCCTGTAGAATGTAAGCCCGCAAGGGCAGGGTCCTCTTCCCTCTGTACCAGTATATCATTGTTTGTTACTGTAAGTGATGTTTGTATTTGGTATGTAACCCCTTCTTATGTACAGTACCATGGAATCAATGGTGCTATATAAATAAATAATAATTGGCCACAGTCAGGATGGGTGTCAAGGCATCTGTCCGCTATAGGGGCGCACTGTAAGGAAAACCTATACTGTACAGTATACGTTTCTTTGCTGTGGCCTTCTGTGTAAAAGGGAACAGCTCACTGAATTTTACTTTTCCATATTTTTGCAAAGTTTTTAATTTATTTTTTTATGTTGTTCACTGAAGGCATTAACTTCAATTTTATAAATCAGTTTATTTCGAATGAGACGATAACAAATATGTGTACTTCTTTTATTTTTGTTTATATATAAATATACCTATTTATTTGTATTTTTTTTTATTTTTATCATTCTAATTTTTTTTTAATATTTTAACAATTTAC
The DNA here is from genome assembly GCF_046119375.1 of Phyllobates terribilis. Taxonomy (NCBI): domain Eukaryota; kingdom Metazoa; phylum Chordata; class Amphibia; order Anura; family Dendrobatidae; genus Phyllobates; species Phyllobates terribilis. The sequence continues at coordinate 60,414 of NW_027364751.1, forward strand.
TTTTTTTTCCACTTTTTTACTTAGTCCTTCTATGGGACTTTAACTTTTATTACTCTGATTACTGGTACAATGCATTTAAATGCACCAACACTGCAATGCATTATACCTGTCAGTATTAAGCTATGTTCACACATTGCGTTTTTGATTAGTGTTTTTTATGGAAATTAACCTTCACCCACTGGCCATTTTCTGCTTTTGCACTTCCGTTGTTTTGTTCCCCTTCTTCCAGAGCCATAATTTTTTTTATTTTTCTGTCAATATGGATGTGTAAGGGCTTGTTTTTTGCCGGGCGAGTTGTACTTTTGAACAACACCATTGATTTTACCATATACAGTGTTGGGCAACCCCGAACAGTAAAGTTCGGTGTCCGTACCAAACATCTACTGTTCGGTCCCGGACTCCGAACACAGACTTCCTATGGAAGTCTGTGTTACTGTTCGGGTTCAGGCATGACAGCGCAGGAAACACAGGCTCTAATAGGCGGTAATTGCATACCTGTAATAAAAATAAAATAATAAACCAACCTCATCCTTACCTTGCTGACGCAGTCCAAATAACAAAGGTCCCACAAAGATTGCATGAACACAGCATCCACATAGTATGTGACTGCCCTGATCATTTGCCGGCAATACACTGACTCAGTGTATTCCCGGCAAATGAGGTCAGTGCACGCGCAATGAGTATTCTCCCACGCTTGCAATGAGGTGAACTCAGTTCAATTAATTGTATGCGTGTGAAAATACTCACTGTGCATGCGGTGACCTGTTTTGCAGGGAATACACTGAGTGATTGTATTGCCGGCAAATGATAAGGGCAGTCACATACTATGTGGCTGCTCTGTTTATACAATCTTTGTGGGACCTTCGTTATTTGGACTGGGTTGGCAAGGTAAAGATGAGGTTGGTTTATTATTTTATTTTTATTAAAGGGGACCGTCCAACATACTTTAAATGGGACAGTTTCCATCCAAAACACATAAAAAAATTATAAATCTAATGTCTACAGCCAAGCCATCAGATGCAATCGGGTATGTTCCAACCCTATGGATAGAGACAAACACCTTGGTGGCCTCAAAGACTTTTTTGAATCAGGGCTACCATCCAAAAAAATTGAGAACCAGATTACAAGAGCCACCAGAATATCAAGGAATCACCTCCTACATTACAAAACTAAACAAAAAAGCAACCAGGTTCCTCTAGTAGTCACCTACAATCCCAATCTGGAGGCACTAAGGAGATATGCATGGAAACTACAACCCTTATTACAAAAAGATGCCCGATTACAATCCATATTTCCAGACCCCCCACTTTTGTGTTTCAGGCAGCCCCCAAATCAAAGAAGCATCATTGTCAGAAGCTCCCTGTATCTCCACCAGCTACAGGTACCTTTCCCTGCAACCATAAAAAATGTAAAATCTGTCCGTTTATAATGACCATAGACAAGATAAAATCCCCAATTCACATCAGAACTGCAATATCCCAGGTACTTTCAGCTGTATCACATCTAATGTAGTGTACTTAATTATATGTACCAACTGGGGTCTGTATGTAGGCGAGACAGGGCAAAAACTTAGCACAAGGATAAATCATCGCCACACAATAAAAGAAAAAAGAATAGATCTGCCTGTGTCCAAGCATTTTTGTCTCCCTGATCACAGCATCAAGGACATGAAATTACTGGTATTAAAAGGTAATTTCAAATCTCAGAGAGACAGAAGAGTCTGGGAATATAAACTAATGGTGACCTTTGACACCTTCAGAGCAGGAATGAATGTGTTGTATGGATTTATGTCATTCTACATCAACTAAGGAATGTGCCCATTAGACTTGTGGGGTCATCACAACACTAGACCCAGTCACAGGACAATAAAACCTTCACACTCCTCATCTATGAACTGCTAAAATATTTACACGCAGAACTGTTAGTAATAGCTCTGCTTTTCATCACCTTTCTCATCTACTGCATTATTTCTGTGTCCTATTGTGTATAAATATTTGACTTCATATTTTGGGGTATACTAGCCTGATGAAGAGAACTGAGTAGTCTCAAAAGCTTGCAACTTGTTACCATCTTTTCAGTTAGCCAATAACCCCTTTACCCCCGAGGGTGGTTTGCACGTTAATGACCGGGCCAATTTTTACAAATCTGACCACTGTCACTTTATGAGGCAATACCTCTGGAACCCTTCAATGGATCCTGCTGATTCTGAGACTGTTTTTTCGTGACATACTGTACTTCATGATAGTGGTAAAATTTCTTTTATATCACTTGCATTTATTGGTGAAAAAATCTGAAATTTGCCAAAAATTTTGAAAATTTCACAATTTTCAAAATTTGAATTTTTATGGCTTTAAATCAGAGAAATATATCACACAAAATAGTTGATAAATAACATTTCCCACATGTCTACTTTACATCAGCAGTTAGGGAGTTAAAAGTATTAAAAGTTGACCAGCGATTTCTCATTCTTACAACAAAGTTTGCAAAACCATTTTTTTAGGGACCACATCACATTTGAAGTGACTTTGAGGGGCCTTTATGACAGAAAATACCCAAAAGTGACACCATTCTAAAAACTGCACCTCTGAAGGTGCTCAAAACCACATTTAAGTAGTTTATTAACTCTTCAGGTGCTTCACAGGAATTTTTGGAATGTGGAAGAAAAAAATGAAGATTTAACTTTTTTCACAAAAATGTTACTTTAGACCCAAATGTTTTTATTTTTGCAGGGGTAACAGAAAAAATGGACCCCAAAATTTTATGTCAAAATTCCCCTGAGCACGCAGATACCCGTTACGTGGGGAAAAAACACTGTTTGGGCGCACAGCGGGGCTCAGAAGGGAAGGAGCCATTTGACTTTTTGAATGTAAAATTTGCTTGAATAATTAGCGGACGCCATGATGCGTTTAGAGAGCCCCTGATGTGCCTAAACAGTGAAAAACCACAATAAGTGATACAATTTTGGAAACTAGACCCATGAGGAAACTTATCTAGATGTGTGGTGAGCACCTTGAACCCCCAGGTGCTTCACAGAAGCTTATAACATGGAGCCGTGAAAATAAAATGTCCACATTTTTCCCACAAAAATGTTTTTCAGCCCCCAGTTTTGCATTTTCATAAGGGTAACAGGAGAAATTGCACCATGCAACTTGTTGTGCAATCTCTCCTGAGTAAGCCGATACCCCATATGTGAGGGAAAACTACTGCTTTGGCGTACAGCAGGGTTCGGAAGGGAAGGAGCGCCATTTGACTTTTTGAAAGTAAAATTTGCTGAATAATTAGCGGACGTCATGTTGCGTTTGGAGAGCCCCTGATGTGCCTAAACAGTGGAAACACCACATAAGTGACACCATTTTGGAAACTAGACCCCTCAGGGAATTTATCTAGATGTGTGGTGAGCACATTGAACCCCCAGGTGCTTCACAGAAGTTTATAACATGGAGCCATGAAAATAAAATTTTCACATTTTTCCCACAAAAATGTTTTTCAGCTCCCAGTTTCGCATTTTCATAAGGGTAACAGGAGAAATGGCACCATTCAATTTGTTGTGCAATCTCTCTTGAGTAAGTCAATACCCCATAAGTGGGGGAAAACCACTGCTTTGGCGTACGGCAGGGTTCGGAAGGAAAGGAGCGCCATTTAACTTTTTGAATGTAAAATTTGCTTGAATAATTAGCGGATGTGCCCCTGATGTGCCTAAACAGTGGATAACCCCCACAAGTCATACGATTTTGGAAACTAGACCCCTCAGGGAACTTATCTAGATGTGTGGCGAGCACCCTTAACCACCAGGTGCTTCACAGAAGTTTATCACATGGAGCCGTGAAAATAAAAAAATCTAACTTTTTCCACAAAAATGATCTTTTAGCCCCAAATTTTTTATTTTCACAAGGGTAAGAGGAGAAAATAGGACCTAAAAACTGTTGTGCAATTTCTCCTGAGTACGCCAATACTCCATATGTGGGGAAAATACACTGTTTGGGCGCACATTAGGGTTCAAAAGGGAAAGGAGCACTGTGTGACTTTTTGAACGCAAAATTGGCTGGAATCAAGAGTGGACGCCATGTTGCATTTCAGGAGTCTCTGATGTGCCTAAATAGTGGAAACCCCCCCCCCCCCCACAACTGACTCCATTTTGGAAACTAGACCCGTCAAGGATTTTATCAAGGGGTATAGTGTACATTTTGAACCCAGAGGTAAGACAGAATTTGATAACATTAGGTCATCATATTGAATAAGTCATTAGTCTTGAGCGTAAGTGCTCGCTACTTGAGTTTGCATCGGGTACTCGGGTATGCACCATGTATCACGGGTGCTCGAGTGACATGCTCGAGTACCTGCATGTTTCACGGTTGTTAGACACCCAAGAAAAAACATTCGGGGATCGCTCATGCATGGCAGGGGATCCCAGCAATGTTTTTTTTGGCCGCAAAGCATATGGGGCAGAGACTCGAGCATGTCACTCAAACACCTGCGATACTCAGTGCATACCCGAGCACCCGATGCAAACTCAAGTAGCGAGCACTTGCGCTCAACACTGGTCGCCATATCGACATCATTTTTTTTTTCTTTACTTTTGAAAAAATCCAAAATTTAACCCCAACCAAAATACAACCCCAACCCTAGCCCAACCATAACCCCAACCCTAGCCCAACCCTAACCCTAGCTCAACCCTAACCCTAGCCCAACCCTAACCCTAGCTCAACCCTAACACTAGCCCAACCCTAACCCTAGCACAACCCTAACCCCAACCCTAATACAACCCTAACCCTAGCACAACCCTAACCCTAAAGTTTATTTTTTTACACCGTTCCTCGTGTGGTATAAGTGATTAGACTACTTCATTCTTCAGGTCGTTGCGATTACAGCGATAACAGATTCATATCAGGTTTTTATGATTGACGTCTGTCACATACTAAAAAGCCCTTTTTTTTTTTTTTGCGAAGACTAGTATTTGCATCACCATATTTTGAGAGCTATAAATTTTCCATACTTTGGCCGATAGAGTCATGTGACAGCTTGTTTATTGCGGGAGAAGTTGACATTTTTATTGGCACCATTTTCGGGCATGTGACATTTTTTGATCGCTTTCTATTCCGATTTTTGGGAGGCAGAATAAACAAAATTCAGGAATTGTTTTTATGGGTTTTTTTTTTATACATCTCCGTGTGTGGTAAAATTGATAAGGCAGCTTCATTCTTCAGGTCAGTGGTACCAAATTTATATAATTTTTTTAATGTTTTGGCACTTTTACACAATAAAAACTATTTTCTAGAAAAAAAAAAATGTTTGTATCGCTTTATTCTGAGAGCTATAACTTTTTTATTTTATGGATGATGGAGCTGTACAGTGGCTTGTTTTTTGTGGGACAAGATGACATTTTCAGCGGTACCATTTTTATTTACATTGGTCTTTTTGATCGCAAGTTATTCCATTTTTTGTTTGGCGGTATGATGATAAAGCATTGTTTTTTGCTTCATTTTTTATTTTTATTTTTTACTGTGTTTACTAAAGGGGTTAACTAGTGGCACAGTTTTATAGGTCAGGTCGTTCCGGACGTGGCGATTCCAAATATGTGTACTTTTATTGGTTGTTTTTTTCTTCATAATAAATAAATATTATGGGTTCAATATATTTTTATTTTTTGGGGATTTTTTTTTCATTTTTTTAAATATTTTTTATATTTTTTTTTTTTTCACTTTCTTGCACTTTTTTTTACTTTTACACATTGTCCCACTATGGGACTATAGAGAGCAGCAGCTCCCTATGCCATGCAGCCTGTCAGCGCTGCACACAGGGCTCATGCACTGCGCATGACCAAGGTAACGTCCTGCCTCCGGGTGACCCCGATGTTGTCATAACTGCATCGGGTCGTCATGACAACATCCAGAAGCTGCCGCAGACATCGGTGGATGCCGGCAGGAGATGAGTATAGCGATCACCTCCCCCCTTGCCCCTGCAATGCTGGGATCAATTTCGATAGCAGCATTGCGGGGCTTAATATGCAGGGAGCGGTGCGGGTGCAATCGGCGCATGCGTAATAGTATGTATCTGGTCCATAAGTCCCAGGGCGCAGCTACGTACTATTACTGACCTCGTCGGAAAGGGGTTAAAAGGTATCAACCACTGAGGACTCTCAAATCTAAATATTTCTCTATCTATCTATGAATCTATTTATCTATCTTTATATCTATCCATATATCTATTATTTACCTATGTATCTATCCATATATCTATCTATCCGTATATCTATTAATCTATTTGTGTATCTATCCATATATCTATTATCTAGCAATATATCCATATATCTAACTATTATCTATCTATAAATCTATTTATCTACATATCTATTTATCGATCTATTATCTATCTAGATATCAGTATATCTATATATCCATATATCTATCTATTATCTATCTTAGATAATTAGATAGGTCAACAGATAATAAATACATATATGGATAGATAAATAAATAGATAATAGATCCATAGATATATGGATAGCTAGATATATACACACATGGTCAAAATTGTTGGTACCCCTCGTTTAATGAAAGAAAAACCCACAATAGTCACAGAAATAACTTGAATCTGACAAAAGTAATAATAAATTAAAAATCTATGAAAATGAACAAATGAAAGTCAGAAATTGCTTCTCAACCCTGTTTACACAGAAGTTTTAAAAAAATTAAACTCCTGAAATAGGCCTGGACAGAAATGATGGTACCCTTAACTTAATATTTTGTTGAACAACCTTTTGAGGGAATCACTGCAATCAAACGATTCCTGTAACGGTCAATGAGACTTCTGCCCCTCTCAACAGGTATTTTGGCCCACTCCTCATGAGCAAACTGCTCCAGTTGTTTCGTGTTTGAAGGTTGATTTTTCCAGACGTCATGTTTCAGCTCTTTCCAAAGATGCTCAATGGGATTTAGATCAGGGCTCATAGAAGGCCACTTCAGAACAGTCCAATGTTTTACTCTTAGCCATTTTTGCGTGTTTTTAGCTGTGTGTTTTGGGTCATTATCCTGTTGCAAGACCCATGACCTGCAACTGAGACAAATCTTTCTGACACTGGGCAGCACATTTCTCTCTAGAATCCCTTTATAGTCTTGAGATTTCATTGTAGCCTAAACAGATTCAAGATACCCTGTGCCAAATGCAACAAAGCAGCCCCAGAACATAACAGAGCCTCCTCCATGTTTCACAGTAGGGACAGTGTTCTTTTCTTAATATGCTTCATTTTTCCATCTGTGAACATAGAGCTGATGTGCCTTGCCAAAAACTTCCATTTTTGTCTCATCTGTCCATAGGACATTCTCCCAGAAGCTTTGTGGCTTGTCAACATGTAGTTTGGCAAATTCCAGTCTGGCTTTTTTGATTTTTTTTCAACAATGGTGTTCGCCTTGGTCGTCTCCCATGAAGTCCACTTTGGGTCAAACAACGAAGGATGGTGCGAACTGACACTGATGTTCCTTGAGCTTGAAGTTCACCTTTAATCTCTTTAGAAGTTTTCCTGGGCTCTTTTGTTACCATTCGTATCATCCGTCTCTTTGATTTGTCATCAATTTTCCTCCTGCGGCCACGTCCTGGGAGGTTGGCTACAGTCCCATGGATCTTAAATTTGTGAATAATATGTGCAACTATAGTCATAGGAACATCAAGCTGTTTGGAGATGGTCTTATAACCTTTACCTTTAACATGCTTGTCTATAATTTTTTTTCTAATCTCCTGAGACAACTCTATCATTTGTTTCCTCTGGTCCATGTTGAGTGTGGTACACACCATGTCACCAAACAGCACAGTGAGTAGGCCTAAATACAGGCCCACTGACTGATTACAAGATTGTAGGCACCTGTGATGCTAATTAGTGGACACAACTTCATTTAACATATCCCTTTTGTCACATTATTTTCAGGGGTACCATCATTTCTGTCTAGGCCTATTTCATGAGTTTAAGTTTTAAAAAAATTCCGTGGAAGCAGAGTTGAAAAGCAATGTTTGACTTTCATTTTTTCATTTTCATAGATTTTTAATTTATTATTACTTTTGTCAGATTCAAGTTATTTCTGTGACCATTGTGGGTTTCTCTTTCATTAAACGAGAGGTACCAACAATTTTGACTATGTGTGTTGATAATATATAATAGATAGATATACAGATAGATAATGACACGGGGTCCCCCTATTTTAACAGCTAGCAAAGGCTATGCAGACATCTGTGGACTGATATTAAAAGCCTAGGAAGGGACCATGAATATTGGCCCCCTCCGAGGCTAGAAAGAGAAGCCCTCAGCCGTCCCAGAATTCTGGCACTTAGCCTCGCTCTACCCACTGCCCTGTAGCGGTGGCGGTGGGGTTATAGGGTTGGGGTTGATATCAGCTTATAATGCCAGCTGACATCAAACCCAGGTTAGTATTGCAGAGGCCCCCCCATTACTAACCCCATAGTGAAGGTAAAATGTAAAATAAAAACACTCACAACCAGAATAAAATATTTTATTTGAAATAAAGACAGGATTCCTGTAATATTCTAAATTAAACCATACTTACCATCTTGGCCATTTCAGCTGAAGCCAACGTCCCCTGTAACAAAATAAAATAAACCAACCTCATCCTTACATTTCCGACGCAGTCCAAACAACAAGTGTCCCACGAAGATTCCATGAACAGAGCAGCCACATAGTATGTGACTGCTCTGTTCATTTGCCGGCAATACACTGACTCAGTGTATTCCCGGCAAAACAGGTCACCACATGCGCAGTGAGTATTTTCCCACGCGTGCAATGAGTTGAACGGGAATAAAGGTGTAGGTAAGTATAATGTGTTTTATTTTTATTATAATATTTTTTTTAATAATTTAATTTTTTTTTTACTTACAGCAGAGCACAGGCGCCAGTGGATTGGAGACTACTGCTCCCATCCAGCGGCGTCTGTATCTGCTGCTTCCTATGGCAGGAGGTGCCAGCTAATGGTGGTAGTACCATCAGCTGGCACCTATGACCCGCGGTAAGCTTTTTACCGCCGGGTCACTGCCACAGCGCTCTGCAATTACCGCCGATCAGAGCCTGTGTCTCCTGTGCTGCCACGCAAATGACAGTGCTGGATACCAGGTAAATTCGGATCCCCCATTCACATGAATGGGGTCCGTGTTTGGGGTCTGGGTACTGTTCTGGTACCCGAACTTTAAAAAAACTGTTCGGTGTTTGACTATATTAGCCGAACTCTTAACACTGACAGGTTCACCCATCACTAACCATATAATGTACTGGAAAACAGGGAAAAACTTCCAAGTATAGTGAAACTGCAAAAAAGTGCAATTCCACAAATGTTTTGGGCTTTTTTCTCTACCATGTTCACTGAATGGTAAAACTAACCTGACATTAAGATTATCCGGGTCATTACGAGCTTGAAGATACCAAACATGTGTGCATTCTTATTTATTTAAGTGGTGAAAAAAACAATTTAAAAAATTTTTCCGAGACCTGTAGTGTCTCCATTATTCGGGATCTGGACCCGGGTGAGGGCTCATTGCTTGCGTGCCAAGCTGACGTTTCTACTGATACTATTTTGGGTTAGATACAATGTTTTGATCGCCTGTTATTGCATTTTAATTTTTTTCTCATTTCGCCGTTTACTGATCAGATTAATTCTCTACTTGATAGATCGGGCGTTTCAGAACGTGGCAATACCAAATATGTGTATTTTTTATTGTTTTGTTTTGAATGGGACAAAAAGGGGGGTGATTTGTACTTTTATATGATCTTTTTTTAAACTTTTTTTTTTTTTTTTACTTGCTTTAATAGTTTGTTCAGGAGATGTGAAGCTGCTATCATTTTTGAGATTTTCCCAAGTTTAAACCATAATGTCTTAGTCGCCTCACCTCAGAATGGCAGTTAGGATTACTAAAGTTTAATTAAATTACTGATGTGTGTAAAGTAAACATTGCCTGACTGTAACATCCCTGGCGGCGTGCTTGCATAGTGCACCACCTCCCACTATGCAAGACTGCAATCTTACCTGTCAGTGCAGCCTACAAACCTTGCTTCATCCAGTTCATGCTGTGTGCATATCTTTTGACTGACTGCTTAGGGCGGCGGCCCGGTTACTTCCTGATTCTTATAGCTGCTGTGGGCACACTCCTAATGCGTCTCCAGCCTATTGCTGTGAGTCACTGGATATTTAAACCCCCTCCACCCAGAAGGAGGTGCCTGAGCAACACTAACATTCAGTGTGCTCCTTGACTCTGAAGTTGCCAGGTCCAGTTCTGCTTCTTGTCTGTTTCCGCCACTATGGGGGCTGCATTCCCAGACCTGTTATCTGTGACTTCTAGTATGTTTCCGCCACTCTGGGGGCCGTATACCCAGGCTCGTTCCTGTATCTCGTTGCAGTATCAGTTCCAGTCTGAACTGTCTCTTAGCCTGTTACCTGTTTTGTCTCTATGTCCGTACCCTCCCTTTTCCTGCAGTGTCTGAACCTGCACCTAACTCCAACTCGTTGTCTCTGTACTTCTGTTTGTGAGTTTTGTGTCCACTCGCTACTTCATAGGAAGTACCTTGTGTGTATCTGGTTCTGCTAGTCCCTTTTCCCTTCCTTCATATCTTCCCGTATTTTCCTTGTCCACCGCACCTGCGGTTTCGCTCCGCTCGACTTGCCCACCGCTCAGGCGGCTTCCCTCTGCTCTGCCTTACCCACCGCTCCGGCGGCTTCTCTCTGCTCTGAATTGCTCACCGCTCCGGCGGCTTCTCTCTGCTCTGCCTTGCTCACCGCACCAGAGGTTTCTCTCTGCTCTAACTTGCCCACCGCTCCGGCGGCTTCTCTCTGCTCTGCCTTGCTCACCGCACCAGAGGTTTCTCTCTGCTCTAACTTGCCCACCGCTCCGGCGGCTTCTCTCTGCTCTGCCTTGCTCACCGCACCTGGGGTTTCTCTCTGTTCTGACTTGCCCACCGCTCCAGCGGCTTCCCTTTGCTCAGCCTTCCCCACCGCTCCGGCGGCTTCTCCCTGCTCTGACTTGCCCATTTTCTCTGCTCTGCCTTGCTCACTGCACCAGCAGTTTCTGTCTGCTCTGCCTTGCTCAGCGCTCGGGCGGCTCCCCTCTGCTCTGCCTTGCTCACCGCTCCGGCGGTTCCCCTCTGCTCTGCCTAGCCCACCGCTCCGGCGGTTCCTTTCTGCTCTGCCATGTTCACCGCTCCTGCGGTTTAGTTGTGCTCTGCTTGCTCACCGCTCCGGCGGTTCCCCTCTGCTCTGCCTAGCCCACCGCTCCGGCGGTTCCTCTCTGCTCTGCCTAGCCTACCGCTCTGGCGGTTCCTCTCTGCTCTGCCATGTTCATCGCACCTGCGGTACCACTCTGCTCTGCCTTGTCCTCCGCTCCGGCGGTGTCGCTTTACTCTGCTTGTCTACCGCATCTGCGGCTCTGTTCCTGTCTCCCAGTCTGTACTGAACTCTATCCAGCCTGCGCTCCAACCTGCTAGTACCCACCTGTCTACACTCCAGCCATGTTTGCCAGTATTTCCCTGTCTGCACTCCAGCCGTGCTTGCCAGTACCCACCTGTCTGCATACCAGCCGTGCTTACCAGTAACCCCCTGTCAGCATACCAGCCATGCCTGCCAATACCCACCTGTCTGTATGACAGCCTAACCTGCCTGTTCCTGCATTCCCTGGTGTGGGTCAAGAGCTGTGACCGGGATCTGACCTGGAGTAGCACCTGGTCCCTCTGCTCGGTTCCTCCTTGGTTCATGGAGTCGTTAGCCGCCATGCGACCTTGGTCGGATCAGGTAGATACTTAGTTACGCCCCTCCAGGCACTTCTCGGTTCATTATACAGTGGGATCACTAATCACGCTCATGCCAGTCAGTCCGGGCGCGAGCGTAACACTGACCAAGATGTGAAATTGAACATTACCTGACCAACTGGAGGGCCGACCAATGCATGAAATTAAACAGTGTGCTAAAAACTCAATGCTCTGCTAATGTCACGCCAGGTGTGGGAAAGACTTAGTACAACACAAAGGGAAGAGGGAAAGGGATCCCAGACTCTAGGGAAAGGGGGAAAGTGGAGACCTCTTAGGTTGAGCTAGCTTCACCCTGTCTCCCCTAACGTCCCTGTATTGATTCTGCAACAATCGCCGCACCCGTACCTCGCCCTGTCTTTCCCTGGCGTATGGCTAGGGAAGGAATATGAGCCCTACTAGATCCACTAAACACTATAGACAACAAGGGTACACAAACGGGGAAATTGGTTAGCTTTAGACAACTCCAGATAAATGCACATACGTCCTCAAGCTCCAGAAAGGACGAACTACTGCTCTTGCTAAGCCTTCACAAGTAATCAAGGACTGCACGGATCTTCACCGGTTCCATCCGGAAACCTGAAGACAACAAGTACCCCAAAAACTGCACCTCCTGAACAGCAAAAACACATTTTTCCAGTTTAGCATAAAGTTTGTTATCCCTTAATATCTGGAGTACCTGCTTAACATGCCACCGATGTGTCTCAAAATCAGGTGAGTAAACCAAAATATAGTCCAGATAGACCACCACAAACCTCCCCACCAAATGATGAAAAATATAATTTATGAAATGCTGGAATACCGTAGGTGCATTGGTCAAACCAAAAGGCATAACCAAACTCTCAAAATCTCCTGTTTTCCATTCATCCCCTTCTGTGATTCAAACCAGATTATAGGCTCGTAGCAAATTGGGAAAGGGGAGAAAACGGTATGAGTAAAATTAATAAATCTTTATTTAATAATGTTAAAAACCTAATAATCCGTACATCCCATAGATGATGTATATTGAATCACGGTTAATATGAATTATAATCCTATAAAACCATGATACACTAGATTCCTGATAGGTTCAGACAGTGAATCGAATTACAAATAGAATAAATCCCTAGCCAATGTCCATTATAATTATTATGCCTAATAATTGACCGTATGCTGCAGAGTGCAGTGTTACAACGTTGCACGATACATATCTACCCCATTTTAGTTGTCAGCTTTATCTAGACCTGAAAGATCGCAGACATAGTTGAACTTCGAAATTGCCTCTCCCGCTGATCGCACTTACACATTTGTTGACAGTGTGGGAGAATCCGACAGCTGCACATGTGAGTCGAATCTGAGATCAAAGTAGGCAGATTGTTTGTTGGATCCCCTGTACAACCAGGGGATCATGATCCATATATATTATCTGCCTCCCCTGCTGACCGGTAATTTGTGTGCGAACAGCGTGAGAGGCTGCCTGCGGCATAGCTGAGCCGCACGTATACAGTTATATGAAAAGGTTTGGGCACCCCTATTAATCTTAAGCTTAATGTTTTATAAAAATTGGTGTTTTTGCAACAGCTATTTCAGTTTGATATATGTAATAACTGTTGGACACAGTAATGTTTCTGCCTTGAAATGAGGTTTATTGTACTAACAGAAAATGTGCAATCTGCATTCAAACAAAATTTGACAGGTGCATAAGTATGGGCACCCTTATCATTTTCTTGTTTTAAATACTCCTACCTACTTTTCACTGACGTACTAAAGCACTTTTTTGGGTTTTGTAACCTCATTGAGCTTTGAACTTCATAGCCAGGTGTATGCAATCATGAGAAAAGCTAATTAAAGTGGCCACTTGCAAGTTGTTCTCCTGTTTGAATCTCCTCTGAAGAGTGGCATCATGGGCTCCTCAAAAAAAACTGTCAAATGATCTGAAAACAAAGATTATTCAACATAGTTGTTCAGGGGAAGGATACAAAAAGCTGTCTCAGAGATTTAACCTGTCTGTTTCCACTGTGAGGAACATAGTAAGGAAATGGAAGAACACAGGGACAGTTCTTGTTAAGGCCAGAAGTGGCAGGCCAAGAAAAATATCAGAAAGGCAGAGAAGAAGAATGGTGAGATCAGTCAAGGACAATCCTCAGACCACCTCCAGAGAGCTGCAGCATCAACTTGCTGCAGATGGTGTCACTGTGCATCGGTCAACTATACAACGCACTTTGCACAAGGAGAAGCTGTATGGGAGAGTGATGCGAAAGAAGCCGTTTCTGCAAGCACGTCACAAACAGAGTCGGCTGAGGTATGCAAAAGCACATATGGAGAAGCCAATTTCTTTTTGGAAGAAGGTCCTGTGGACTGATGAAACCAAGATTGAGTTGTTTGGTCATACAAAAAGGCATTATGCATGGCGGCAAAAAAACACAGCAGTCCAAGAAAAACACTTGCTACCCACAGTAAAATTTGGTGGAGGTTCCATCATGCTTTGGGGCTGTGTGGCCAATGCCGGCACCGGGAATCTTGTTAAAGTTGAAGGACACATGGATTCCACTTAGTATCAGCAGATTCTTGACAATAATGTTCAAGAATCAGTGACAAAGTTGAAGTTACGCCGGGGATGGATCTTTCAGCAAGACAATGATCCAAAACACCGCTCCAAATCTACTCAGGCATTCATGCAGAGGAACAATTACAATGTTCTGGAATGGCCATCCCAGTCCCCAGACCTGAATATCATTGAACATCTGTGGGATCATTTGAATAGGGCTGCCCATGCTCGGCGACCATCAAACTTAACTGAACTGGAATTGTTTTGTAAAGAGGAATGGTCAAAAATACCTTCATCCAGGATCCAGGAAATCATTAAAAGCTACAGGAAGCGACTAGAGGCTGTTATTTTTGCAAAAGGAGGATCTACTAAATATTAATGTCACTTTTCTGGTGAGGTGCCCATACTAATGCACCTGACAAATTTTGTTTGAATGCAGATTGCACATTTTCTGTTAGTACAATAAACCTCATTTCAAGGCAGAAACATTACTGTGTCCAACAGTTATTACAGATATCAAACTGAAATAGCTGTTGCAAAAACACCAATTTTTATAAAACATTAAGCTTAAGATTAATAGGGGTGCCGAAACTTTTTCATATAACTGTATCTAAGCCGGCTAAGCCTGTGTTAATGCCTCCTTATCTTTACTGCGTACCGCAATAAAGGAGCTTCAGGCATAATTTAAGATCAACCACACAGACACAGTTATGTGTAATAGTGTGTCCTGACAAATAAATCATTGTATAAAGGCTCATTATAATCACATCGATTAGACCTGTTAGGGTACGTGCACACAGTGCGGATTTGTTGCGGTTTTGACGCTGCAGAATTTCTGCACCATTTCTGCACCTAATATGCAAATTAGGTTACTTGCGGTTTTTACATGCGTTTTGCTGCATGCATTTTTTGATGCGGTTTTGCCGCATGCGTTTTTCATGTCTTCATGTTGAAATTAGAGAATAGGTTTTTTTTAAACAAACTTTATTGATCATCATGTAGCGTTTCTGTGTGCGTTTCCGCTGTGGAAACGCACATAAAACGCACATAAAACACACATGTGGTTTTTAAGCATGCGGATTTTCCTCATCTAATGCAAGTCTATGGGGAAAATCCGCATGCATTTCCGCAAGAGAAATAGACATGCTGCGGATCTGAAAAACGCACCTCATGTCAGCTTCCGCAGGTGCACAAAAATGCATAGTGGGCATGGGATTTCTTGAAATCTCATCCACTATGCTGTAACATCTGGCCGCTGCGATTTTGACACTGAATAAACACACAGCGTCAAAACCGCAGCAAAATTTGCACCGTGTGCACATAGTCTTACACTTCCTGCATATAATATGGGGAGTGTATTCCTTGGGTTAGGATAATGTGTTTATTATTAATTATATATTGGCTATATGAGCCTTCAATTTGACAAAAACCTTCTCCTGGATGAAGATACTAGAATAATCTAGTGCACTTTGATATAATTTACGGCATTTACTTTGAAAATATAAACCCAGCCATTATCCCCTTCACCCAGAAGCCTGTTTTCACCTTCCTGACCGGGCCATTTTTTTTAATTCTGACCACTGTCACTTTATGAGGTAATTACTCTGGAACGCTTCAATGGATCCCCCTGATTCTGAGATTGTTTTTTCATGACATATTGTACTTCATGATGGTGTTAGAATTTATTTGATATGACTTACATTTATTTGTGAAAAAATCGGAAATTTGGTGAAAATTTTGCAAATTTCAAAATTTTAATCTTTATGTACTTAAATCAGAGAGATGTGTACACAGTACGCAGACATATGCGCGCGCACACACAGTACGCAGACATATGCGAGCGCACACACGGTACGCAGACACGCACGCACACACAGTACGCAGACATATGCGCGCGCACACACGGTACGCAGACACGCGCACGCACACACAGTACGCAGACATATGCGCGCGCACACACGGTACGCAGACACGCACGCACACACAGTACGCAGACATATGCGCGCGCACACACGGTACGCAGACACGCGCACGCACACACAGTACGCAGACATATGCGCGCGCACACACGGTACGCAGACACGCATGCACACACAGTACGCAGACATATGCGCGCGCACACACGGTACGCAGACACGCGCACGCACACACAGTACGCAGACATATGCGAGCGCACACACGGTACGCAGACACGCACGCACACACAGTACGCAGACATATGCGCGCGCACACACGGTACGCAGACACGCGCACGCACACACAGTACGCAGACATATGCGCGCGCACACACGGTACACAGACACGCGCACGCACACACGGTACGCAGACATATGCGCGCGCACACACGGTACGCAGACATATGCGCGCGCACACACGGTACGCAGACATATGTACACATACAGACATACACATAGATAAAACAGACAAATATATATACACAGTCATATACACTGACATTCACATACATGCACTCACACAGACCCATTACTAATATTTTTAATATGGGGATTGGGGAAGCCTCACTCACCTGTCCCCGGTCCAGTGTCCTGTCCAGCAGCTCCTCAGGTATGGGGCAGTGCAGGGCCCCCGGCGTGTCACACACTTCATGGCCCTGGAACATCAGAGGGGCCCACTTGCTCTCGGGTCCGGGCCCCTCCCGCCCATCTGTGCAGGACCTCCGACGGTGTTTGATTGCCGGCACTCCCCTAGACATGGCCGCGCGCTGTGCGGTTGTGTCTGCTAGTAATGACGCGGCAGGGGCGACACACAAGCACAATTAAAGGTGCAGTGCCGTCGACCCTGCCGCGTCATTACTAGCAGACACAGCCGGACAGCGCGCGGCCATGTCTGGGGGGAGTGCCGGCAATCAAGCAGCGCCTGCGTCACTGAACAGGTGCCGAGGAAGCGGCCAGGGCCCCGACAGTGAGTGGGTGTGTGGGCCCGGCCCCGACAGTGAGTGGGCGGGTGGGTGTGTGGGCCCGGCCCCGACAGTGAGTGGGCGGGTGGGTGTGTGGGCCCGGCCCCGACAGTGAGTGGGCGGATGGGTGTGTGGGCCCGGCCCCGACAGTGAGTGGGCGGGTGGGTGAGTGGGCCCGGCCCCGACAGTGAGTGGGCGGGTGGGTGTGTGGGCCCGGCCCCGACAGTGAGTGGGCGGGTGGGTGTGTGGGCCCGGGCCCCGACAGTGAGTGGGCGGCTGGGCCCCTCTAATTTTCCAGGGCCCCGGCACTTGCCCGGGTACGCCGGGTGCTGACGCCGGCCCTGGTGCAAAGCTCAGAAGGGAAGAAGCACCATATTACAGTTCAGATTTTGTTGGACTAGTTTGTGGGTGCCATGTCACATTGGTAGAGCCCCTAACGTGCCAGATCAGCTGAGCCCCCCCATAAGTGACCTAATTTTACAAACTACACCTCTCAATGAATTCATCTAGGGGTGTAGTGATCATATTGACACCACAGGTGTGTCACATAATTTTATACCACCGGGCAGTGAAGAAAAAATAATTACAGTTTTACCACTAAAATTTTGTTTTAGCCCCAGATTTTACATTTTCACACTGGAAAATGGGTAAAAATGACACCAAAATTTGTCCCACAATTTCTGCAGAATGTAGAAATACCCCATATATGGCTGTACAGTACTGCTTAGCCATACGGCCATACGGTAAGACTCGGGAGGGACGGATCACATTTTGCCTCCTGGGAGCAGATTTTCCTAGAATAGTTTGCGGATTCCATATACAGAGACCCTATAAGAGCAGAATCCCCCTCAAGTGACCCCATTTTGGAAATTATACCCCTTTGTGAATTTATCTACAGTTGTAGTGACGATTTTGACTCCATGTGTGTTTTCCAGAAACAAGCATAGTGGATGTTGCTAAGTGAAGATTGCAAACTGCTGTTGTAGTGACCAGTACACTGTAGTGAACAGTACGTTGTAGTGACCAGTACATTATGCCCAGCTCGTTCTTCTGAAGACATGCACCCATTAATTAGGCAGTCTCTCATTGCTACAGGAATGCCAAACATGTGGACGCTAACTGCGGTTTAGACACATCCTGGAGCTCAGAAGGAGGGGGACATTTGGATTTGAGAGCGCTGGATTTCTTTTGGAGGGCGAGGAGCCATTTTGTTTTTCCAGAGCCTTTGTGCTACCAATATTGTGGAAGCCCCTATATTATTGTTAACAGATGACGGACCTGAGTGGGAGCTTTTTTGTAAATGGAACTGAAGCTTTTATTGGGAACATTTTACATAACATTTTGGATCACGTTTTTCGTGCGCTCCACTATAATGAGGCAGCAGAGTTCGTCTGGACTCCGTCTGGCCTCTGTTCAGCGTCGTCTTTCTTTTCAGAAGTGTATAGAACTCTGGCTGACGGCACTTTTATGCATGCCTAATAAAAAGACGGACACCGTGGGATCACAGGTCCTATGGCGTCCACAGTGCCTCCATCTGTCTCATTACAGGGAATCTTCCGCCGGGGGTTCCGTCTCAATCACATATTTCAGAGATTTACACAGAAACCCCGGTGTAAACGCTCAGCACAGTCCACCGGATAAATGTATGCTGAGCAATCTTTGGGAGGCAGAATGAATAAATCAACAGCATGTGAAGAATAGGTTTTATATAATTTTTATGCCTTTCCTCGTGCGGTATAAGTGATTAGACGACTTTATTCTTCGGGTTGGTGCGATTACAGGGATAACAGATTTATATGAGGTTTTTATGATTGACAGCTGTCACACACTAAAAGACGCTTTTTATTGTAAAAACAAGTTTTTGCATCGCCATATTTAGCGAGCTATAATTTTTCTATATTTTGGCCAACAGAGTCATGTAAGGGCTTGTTTTTTGTGGGATGAGTTGACGTATTCATTGGTACAATTTCGAGCACGTGACATTTTTTGATCGCTTTCTATTCCATTTTTTTGGAGGCTGCATGAACAAAATCCAGCAATTCAGGAATTGTTTTTTTGGGGATTTTTTATGCCGTTCCGCGTGTGGTAAAATTGATAAGGCAGATTTATTCTTCGGGTCAGTACGATTACAGCGATACCACATTTATATCTCTTTTTATGTTTTGGCGCTTTTAAACAATTAAAACTATTTTATAGAAAAAAATTATTATTTTGGCATCGCTTTAATCTGAGAGCTGTAACTTTTTTATTTTCTACTGATGGAGCTATATGGCGGCTTGTATTTTGCAGGATAAGATGATGTTTTCAGTGGTACAATATTTTTTTACAGGCGTCTTTTTGATCACGTTTTATTCCACTTTTTGTTCGGAAGTATGATGAAAAAGAACAATTTTTTGCCGTGTTTTATACCTTTTTTTATGGTGTTCATTGAAGGGGTTAACTAGTGGGAAAGTTTTATAGGTCGGGTCGTTACGGACGCGATACCAAATATGTGTACGTTTATTGTTTTTTTTACACAGATAAATATATTTATTGGATTAATATTTTTTCTTTTCTTTCTTTATTTTGTGATTTTTAAAAAAAATATTTTTAGAATTTTTATTAAATGTTTTATTACTTTTTTTACATTGTCCCAGGGTGGGACATCAACTTCAAACTGTCAGATCGCTGATCTGATGCTCTGCAATGCATCTGCACTGCAGAGCATCAGAGCAGCGTCTGACAGGAAGGAAAGAGGCGTCTCAGCTCCTGCTCTCTGAGCAGGTGCTGACAGGCCACCTTGCTGCAGGACCCTGAAAGACCCCGCGGCCATCTTGGGACCGGGGGTCACCAAAGAGACCATCAACATAACGCGATCACATCGCGTTGTGTTGATGGGATCACAGAGGGAGCCCACTCCCTCTGCGATGCCCTGCGATGTCGTTGTAACTACTGACAATGGCATCACAGGGGTTAAATGCCCGCGATCGGCTGACACCCGCATGTGATCGCGGCGGCGCTCCCGCAGAGCAGTACATGTACGACGTATGTGGGGAAGGGGTTAATTATAAGTGACATTGGCTAGGGATTTATTCTATTTATAATTTGATTCACTGTCTGACCCTATCAGAAATCTAGTGGATCATAGTTTATAGGATTATAATTCATATTAACCGTGATTCAATATACATCCTCAATGTACGGATTATTAGGTTTTTAACACTATTAAATAAAGATTTATTAATTTTACTCACACCCTTTTCCCCCCTTTTCCCTTTCCCTATTGCTACTTGTAATTTTGGTGGTATCCACCTTGTAAGTACTGTCTGATGAGATCAGACAATACTTTTGCCAGATTATAGGCTCCCATTAAATCCAACTTGGAGAAAACCTTAGCTACCTCAACCTGGCTGAACAAATCAGGAATCAGAGGAAGACAGTATGGATCGCGGATAGTAATTTGATTTAATTCCCAGAAATCTAAACAGGGATGTTGGCCATCATCTTTTTTTTTTTTCACAAAGAAGACCCTGCCGCCATGGGCGAAGATGAGGGTCTGATATGTCCCTTCTCCAGACTTTCCGCAATGAAATACTTCATGGCTTGTCTCTCAGGGGCACAAAGGTTATACAGTCTGGACTTCGGTAGTTTAGCTCCGGGGGTCAGGTTAATAGAGGACAGTCATAAGCTCGATGAGGAGGCAAAACCTGACACCAGCTCACAGAAAAAACATCTTCAAAAACAGACCAAAAAGCAGGTAATATTTCCGTAGAGACAGTAGCAAGGGAGATATCTAAACAGTTTTCATGGCAGTAATCTCCCCATTCAATAATCTCGCCGGTTTGTCAATCCACCAATAGATTATGTTTAACAACCCAAGGTATACCCAAAACAATCCGTGTGGGAAGATTGTCCAGGACATAGCAAGGAATTATTTCACAATGAACTGACCCCACCCTCAGTTTTACATTATATATAATCTGAGTAAATGCTTTCTGTGCAAGTGGCGCTGAGTCGATGTCAAAACTGGAAATAGGTTTATCTAAAATACAGCAAGCAAGACCATGAATCTTCACAAACTCAGCATCAGCCATGCTGACTCCAGCTCCACTGTCAAGAAGCAGAGACATTTTCTCGGTTTTGCTCTCTAGTACCACCTCTGCTGTCAGGACAAACTGGAAACTGCAGTTTGGTCACAAATGCACCCCTTGTTTATCCAACTCCAGACTAGCAAGAGTTAATAGAGTCTCCTTTTGTTTAGAAATTGAAGGAGAGGTCCCAACAAAATGTCCTTTTTTCCCACAAAAAAAAGACACCTTTTTTCTTGTGAATCTCCAGAGAGATGTATGATGCAGAGACACCCCCTAACTGCATGGTTCCTCCACCTCCCCCAGTACTAGTTCACCTCCAGACCGCTCCCCCGGCAGAGGTACACAACTCCGACAAGAAGGCCCCAGAGAAGGCCGGTCTCACCCGTCTATCCCAAAGGCGTGTATCAAGACGTATGGCCAATGACATGTTTGCCTCCAACGACTGAGAGGTTTCATATACTGCCAAGGCATCTTTCAACCTTTCAGTAAGCCCCTCACAAAATTGACTTCTAAGGGCTGAGTCATTCCATTTGGAATCCATTGCCCATCTACGGAATTCCGAACTGTACGTTTCCACTGACCAATTCCCCTGCTCAAGGCGATGTAGCTTAGACTCAGCCAAGGCGACTCGGTCAGGGTCATTATAGATGAGCCCCGAAAAAACCCTCCACAGACTGGAGGCAAACCGAGTCCTGCAGTAAAGAAAACACCTACGACTGAGGATCTTCCAGCAGTAGAGAGATCACAATTCCAACTCGTTGCTCCTCATTTATGGAGGAGTAAGGACGAAGTTTAAAATACAGTTTGCATGCCTCCTTGAATACAAAAAACTTGTTCCTACCTCCAGAAAACCTGTCCGGGAGGGCAACTTTGGGTTCAGTTTGGACAGGCCTACCTAAAGAGACCCCCACATCGGCGACCTGTAGCCGCTGGTGCTGCTGCTGTACCTCACCGTGGAGGTCATTCACCTCCAGGGACAACTTGTGCAGCCGCACGGTAAGCTCTGCAACTGAACTCATACCAAGGGAGAAAGGGAAAAAAAGTACATGCCTAAAAACAACAAAGTGTCAGTTTTCTTTTTTTTTCCTTTCAAAATGTGCTTGGCTGGTGATAATGTCACACCAAGTGTGGGAAAGACATAGTGCAACACAAAGGGAAGAGGGAAAGGGAGCCCAGACTCTAGGTAAAGGGGGGAAGTGGAGACCTCCTATCTGCAGCATCATATCTATCTAGTGTCACCCTGTCTCCCTTAATGTCCCTGTATTGGCTCTGCACCAATCGCCGTACGCGTGCCTCGCCCTGTCTTTCCCTGGCGTATGGCTATGGCTAGGGAAGGAAGGAGATGAGCACTAGTCGGTCTCCACTAAACACTATATACAATAAGGGTACACAAACAGGGGGAAATTGCTTAGCTTTAGACGACTCCAGACAAATGCGCATGCGTCCTCAAGCTACAGAGAGGACTAAGTACTACTCTTGCTAAACCTTCACAAGTAGTAATGAATATCATCGGCAACTCCCTCTGAAGCACAGCAGGTATTTATACAGACAGGCAGGGTGTTAATTAGACGGAGGTAGCCGCTGGGTCCTAGAGACAGCCTCTAAGAAGATGTCTGTAATGCCAAACGTAGAGATCTCCTGCAACCAACTGCAGGGCGACTGTCTGTCACTCTGACACACCCGTGACAGCTAATGTCTTAGATAAACTATACCTGACCAATACAACTTTCCAGGCGGTTACATTTGCAATTGTGTATTTTTCAGTAACTCATATGAACTTTTTTGTTCAGAGTAGTCACTTTTTTTTTCAGACATAAAAATCTTTTTTTATCCCAAATAGTTTCAGCAAATTAACCTTTTTTCCAAAAATGGTTTTATGATTTCACATATGTATTGCATTGCTGACGTAACACCTTCCATTGTTCATGCTTCTGTGATAGAAGCAAAGGTGAACTTTGGGATTCTGGAAAGCACAGCAAAAAAAAACATCCAGCAAAACTGTAACGTGTGAACATAGCCTTACGTCAAAGTACATAGTCTTTCATATTTTCAAGGAAATTTAAAATATACTGCATTTTAGGGCCTTTGAAGTGACTTTGAAGGGCCTCTTTATTGTAACATCCTAAAAGTTACCCCAGTTCAATGAATGGAGGCTTCAAAGTATTCAAATTTGCTAATCCTTAAGGTGCTTTACATTAATTAATGCAAAATGGAATCAAAAAATGAAAAATTCCATTAAGTCAAATTCCATTCAGATAGAATGTTACTTCAGACCCAAATTTTAGCCTGCACAATGTACTATGCAATTTCTCCTGAACGCAGCATTACCCCATATAGAGCATATATTTACATCTCATTAAGGGTATACAATTAAGTTTAAAAATTGCACATTTTTCTAAATTTTCAGAAAATTTGGAATACTTTAATAAATAACGACTAAACAACTGATCCAGTACGAACAGGTACAATGTTTTACAAAAACAAAATCACAATCTCAGAATCACTGACAGAAGCATTTTAAAGTTATTACCACAGAAAGTGACGTATCAGACTTGAAAAATGGGGCTGTCAGGAAGGTTAATGCTGATTACAAGACAGGGTTAAGAAACATGGAATGATAATGTACAGTACATACCTATTGGTGAAGGGTCCTCTTCCTCTTCCTCTGTAAAGTAATGAAACACTTATTAGTCAGGGTGAAAAAAAAATATACCGTATTTTTCGGATTATGAGACACACTTTTTTCCTCCAAAATTTTGGAGAAAAGTGGCGGGTGCGTCTTATAGTCCAAACTGTGTCCCATACTATATAACTATGGCTGTGGGTGGTGGGGGATGTGGGGGCAAAGGCAGCAGGGCACAGGAGGCAGCAGCTGCCTGCTGCAGCCTCCACTGTGCCCGCTGCTACAGAAAATGAATATTCAATTTCCTTAATAGCGCATACACTCTACCGGCTCCTGCTGTGCTCGGTCTGTGTGCCCGATATTAAAGTCCATGAATATTCACTACAATCCACTCCCATGGGTTGTAGTGAATATTCATGGTCTTTAATAGCGGCACACTGAAAGCCAGCCGCAACAGGAGCCGCGCTGCAGGTACAGTGTGTGCGCTATTAAGGAGAGTGAATGGTCACTGCTCCCCACGCACAGAATCCCAGCGCGGGGAGCAGTGACTATTCTGGCACAGCATATCACTGTTTGAGGGCACATGGAAGAGACGCCATGTGCGGCTCACACAGTGAGTGTCGGAAGAAGAGCGAGATGAAGCACTGAAGGAAAGAGGAGGTGAGTGTGATTGTTTATTTTTGTGTGTGCAGCGTGATGGGGATCAGGGGGTGCCAAGCATACCAGGATGGAGTGGTGCCAAGCATACCAGGATGGGGATCAGGGAGTGCTTTTCATACCAGGATGGGGATCAGGGGGTGCCATGCATAACAGGATGGGGATGAGGGGGTGCCATACATACCAGAATGGGGATCATGGGTGCCATGCATACCAAGATGGTGATC
This sequence comes from Phyllobates terribilis, assembly GCF_046119375.1. NCBI lineage: Eukaryota > Metazoa > Chordata > Amphibia > Anura > Dendrobatidae > Phyllobates > Phyllobates terribilis. The sequence goes on from NW_027364751.1 coordinate 85,223, forward strand.
AGGGGTGGCATGCATACCAGGAAGAGGGATAAGGGGTGTCATACATACCAGGAAAAGGGATGAAGGGTGCCATACATACCAGGATGAGGGATGCCATGTAACCAGAAAGAGGGATGAAGGGTGCCTTGCATACTAAGATGAGGGGGGCCATGCATACCAGGATGAGGGGTGCCATGCATACCAGGATGAGGGGTGCATGCATACTTGGATGAAGGGTGCCATGCATATCAGGATGAGGGGTGCCTATCATACCAGAATGGGGATCAAGGGGTTCCATGCATACCAGGATGGGTGATTGGGGTGCCATGCATACCGGGATGGGGGATTGGGGTGCAATGCATACCAGGATGGGGATGAGGGGTGCCATGTATATCAGGATGGGGGTGAGGTATGCCATGCATATCAGGATGGGGGTGAGGGATGACATGCATATCAGGATGGGGATGTGGGCCATGTATAACAGGAAGGAGAGGGCCATGTATACCAGGGTGGGGGATATTAACAGAATTGGGGAACATTACCCCTATAATAGTGCCGACAGCAGAACCCCTCCCCCTTAACAGTGCATCATGACCACATTTTTTGCTTAAATTTTTTTTCTATTTTTCCTCCTCTAAAACCTAGGTGAGTCTTATGTTCCGATGCGTCTTAGGCTAAGTGCCCACGATGCAGAAATGCTCCAGATTTTATCTGCATCTCCTTGCCAGGAAAAACGCATGTGGATTTTACATGCGTTTTTCCTGCCAGGTAGAAGCGTTTGTGAAGCGTTTTTGCATGCGTTTCCACATGCGGGTCGTAAAGCGCTTTACCAAGAGATTTTAGCATCACTTGGAAAAGTGCTTGAAAACTTGATCACACTATATAAATCCATGCAACCGGCATGGATTTATATAGTGTGACCAAGTTACGATGCTCCAAATGCAACATCAATAGTAAAAAAAAAGAATAAAATGGTACACTCACCTTCCGATGGCCCCCGATCTCTTTCTCCGGTGTCTTCGACGGCTCGTGGTGGTGTCGTCAGCGGTCGCATGACCTGTCACATGAGTAAATGACGTCATGGAAGGTCCTTTTACACCACCGCAAGCCGCCGAAGACACCGGACACCGTAAAGGAGACCGGGGGCCATCAGAAGGTGAGTATAATGTTCTTTTTTATTTTAATTCTTTTTTAACTACAGGTGCTATGGTACCCGGGTCTGAAGGAGAGTCTCCTCTTCTCCAGACCTGGGTACCATCCGCGCATTGAATCGCTCAATATCCGCATGTGTACATGTAGTCATGCGGATATTATGCGATTCAATGCAAGTCAATGGCGGCAATTACGCCACGTTTCCGCAAAATTAATGGATGTGCTGTGGATTTTTCCGCAATAATAAGCCGCAGCGGAAATTTCCGCAGCATGTGCACAGCACATGCGGATTATCATTGGGGACCATTGCAGACCTTCTACCAAGCGTTTTTTAAGGGTTTCCGCGGCGGAATTGCTGCTGCAGAAAAGCTTAAAAAACGCATAGTGGGCACACAGCCTTATAGTCCGAAAAATAAGGTATATATACTATGTATGCATATTATATATATATATATATATATATATATATATATATATATATATATATATATATAGTGTATATACATATATATTTCATGCTCACCATAAATGAGTAGACACCATTTGAAAAGTCACAATTTCAAACATTTTGACAAGACTAAGCGTCACAGAACATTTTTGTAGGGATACTTTGTTCACATTGGTATGTGAATCTATCTGTAATGTGGAGCTGGCGCTGAGTCACTTTTTTAATAGCACTTTATTTGTCCATGTGTTATATACAGTATGTCATTTGGAATTTTTAATCCTGAATCATTAAAAGGTATTTTTTAAGTTTACAGAGTCTAATTTCTTGTAAAATACGAACATTTTTTTTATACCCAAAACAAGAAAGTAAGGTTAATATTATAACTTTCATGACAAAATCTTCAGTTGTACTCAAATTAGTTGATGCAAACATGAATACACCCCACATAAAAAAACACTACATCTAGTATTTTGCCTGACTTTCATGATTTCTAAAGACAGAAAGTCATCTAGGAGTTGAATAAACAACTTAGCGACAAAAAAATGACCTTTTTAGAGCCTGGATGCTGCATGCAGCGTGATGCTCAACTTATCTCTTCAGAATTCCCCATAGGTGTTTCATTTGGGTTCAGATTAGAAGACATATTTGCACACAAGTGGAGAGAAAGAACCACATCGAATGACCAGCACACCTCCTAATCATATGATAAATATACAAAATCTTTATTCCAAGAAATATAAAGACATACTATACGCTTAAAAGCATTTAAAAAAACAAACATATATACACAGAAGAATCTTGCCCCTATAATAATCAAGGATATAGATTCAAACTCAAGGTAACGCAATGTAGCTCCAATGCTCCATTAGATGTACCCAACAAGTAGTCAAAACAAAATATAAAAAGGTTTTGAAATGCTGTAGAGAGAAGACTCAAATAATGAACAATTAGAATAATTTCATATATATTAGCAAATCCTGAACAGCAAGAATAGTATCATATGTATTAAAAAATAACAGAGTCTAGAGATATGGACATACCTACACAGTAGTAATTATTTCCCACTATAAATGCAAATATTAGAGTATCACTATACACAGTCTTGTGGAACCTGGCATATCATATATACTAGAAGACATACTTGGTCACTGAATCATTTTCACTCTGTTCTTCAAAAGTGCAACATATGAACATATGTGTGTTTTGGATCATAGCCATGTTGGAAAAATGTATGTCTAGTAAGAACTTGTGGTAGCATCTACTTTTTCAATATAGACCAGTACAATATGAAGTCATGATGCCTACAATGAAATGAAGCTCCCCGACATTAACTGCACCCATGCAGCCCCACATAAGGACACTGCAGCCACCAACATGTTTCACTGTAGGCATCATGCATTTTTCTAAATTCATATTTCCTAATCCATAATGACTACAGTAAACATGGTGGCAGCAGTGTCCTTAAGTGGAGCTGTATGAGTACTGCTGGTGTTGGGGAGCTACATTTCATTGAAGCTATCATGAGTTCAAAGATGTACTGCCCTATATTGAAAGTAAAGATGCAACCAAAACTCTGTGCCCATGGTAGACATACAAGTTTCCAACATGACAATGATCCAAAACACACATGTTGCCTTTCTGAAGAAGAACAGGGTGAAAGAGATTCAGTGTGCAAGAATTAATCTGAACCCAATCAAAAAACCTATGGTAAATTCTGAAAAGCCTGTTATGATCTGCTACAGGGACTAAGGAAAGAAAGGAGATCTGTCCCTACAATAGAACTAAACTAGATCCCTACAATGTAAAGGGGAACCTGATCCTGCGATCAGACCCGCTAAAGTCCTCGGCTAGTCTGTACGAAGACCTATAGATGTGAGGGAGGGATCCCTACAAGAAGTAGGGACTGGGATAAGTTGGACACCTCCTAGCAGAAATAGTAGCAGTCAAAGACAAACACACAACAAAAAGCATAGAGGTCAGAAGACCTAGCAAAACTAACAGAGAACGGCAACAGAGCACCAAGCTAGCTCAAGAGTAGTAAATACAATGAAGTCCAGCAAGGCCAGGAGGGCGGAGCCGGATTAAATAGGCAAAAATGGTCATGTGACCAGCAAACTAAAAAAAAACTAACAGGAGAGTTCTAACAGTACCCCCTCTTCTAAGAGGATCCTCCGGATCCCCTAGGCCCAGGCTTACCAGGAAACCTCCTGTGAAACGCTCTGACAAGTCTGGAAGCAGAAACATCATCTGCCCTCACCCATGAGTAATCCTCAGGTCCGAAACCCTTCCAAGCGACGAGATAGTGCAAACTCCCTCTATACCGTCTAGAATTTAGGATGCGGGAAATTTCATATTCCCCGTCCTCCACCACCGGAGGAACAGTGGCAGAGGCGTCACCATCCGACACATCAGATTTTTTCAACAGAGAAACATGAAACACCGGGTTAATATTCCAGGACGTAGGAACCTCCAACCTAACAGCAGATTGGTTAACTATCTGAAGTACATTAAAGGGCCCTACGAACTTGGGACCCAATTTTTTAGAAGGAATCCTCAATCGCAGATTCTTAGAGGACAACCAAACCATGTCACCAACAGCAAACAAAACCTCTTGCCGTTTCCTATCAAAGTACCTCTTAGATTTTTTGTTAGCCTCCTGAAGATTACCACGCATATCCGTCCAAACTCTCTCCAAATCACCAGAAAAACTCTCCTCCTCAGGCACAGCCGAAACCAATTTGGAGAATGACCCAAAACACGGATGTCTCCCAGAACAACAAAAAAAAGGCGAACACCCAGCAGAAGAGGATGTATGGTTGTTAAGAGCAAATTCAGCAAGTGGCAGAAACTCAGACCACCCCTCTTGATTGTCTGCCACAAAACAACGCAAGAACTGCTCAACATCCTGGTTCTTCCTTTCTGTCTGGCCATTAGACTCAGGATGATATCCGGATGAAAACGACAAATGAACTCCCAACCTGTCACAAAAGGCACGCCAAAAATGAGCCACGAACTGAGGTCCCCTATCAGAAACTATGTCAGTAGGAACACCATGTAGTCTGACAATTTCCTTGACAAAGGCCTTAGCGAGTGTCTTAGCGCAAGGCAGTTTGATGAAGGGAACCAAGTGACACATCTTGCTAAAACGGTCCACGACCACCCAGATGACCGTGAAACCTTCAGAGGGGGGAAGGTCAGTAATAAAGTCCATAGCCAGATGTGTCCAAGGTGCACTAGGAACCTCCAGAGGGCAAAGCAACCCCGCAGCAGGAGCATGCGAAGACTTGGATCTAGCACACACAGTACATTGGCGCACCCACTTAATGACTTCTTTCTGCCATCCAGGCCACCAAAAACTGCGACCCACAAGTCTCTTGGTCTCAGAAATTCCTGGATGACCTGTCAACCGAGACTCATGACACTCAACAAACAAATCTCTCCTAAAGGTCCTAGGCACAAACAACCTCCCATGGGGAGTGTTAGATGGGGCATTCTCCTGAGCTTTAAGAATCTCATCCTCCAAAACGGAGTCCAAAGCAGCAATCACAACACCTTCTTGTAAAATGCTCTCCTCTTCCTCCTCAACACCGACCATGGGAGAAAAGCTGCGAGACAAAGCATCCGCTTTAACATTCTTGGTACCCGGGATGTAAGTAACGGAAAAATTAAACCGCGAGAAAAAAAGTGCCCACCTAGCCTGACGGGCATTCAAGCGCTTGGCAGCATCAAGATAGATCAGATTTTTATGATCAGTGAAAACCTGAATGGGAAATTCAGCACCTTCCAAGAGGTGACGCCAGTGTTCAAATGCGAGTTTAATCGCCAGCAATTCCCGATTACCAATATCGTAATTAAGTTCAGTCTCAGAAATTTTTTTTGAAAAAAAGGCACAGGGATGTACTCCATCCTTGTTTTCCTGAGACAACACCGCACCGACCCCCACCGAAGAAGCATCAACCTCAACCAAAAACGGCTTAGTCACATCAGGCTGCATAAGGATGGGAGCAGAGGTGAACCTCTCCTTTAGAAACACAAAAGCTTCAATGGCCTCAGAAGTCCACTGAACCGCATTAGCAACTTTCCTGGTGAGATCGGTCAGCGGTTTGACAATAATAGAAAAAACTTTTATGAATTTTCTGTAATAATTGGCGAAACCCAAAAACCTCTGTATCGATTTCAAACCAATAGGCCTAGGCCATTCCTGCACAGCTTGAACTTTAACCGGGTCCATCTCAAAACCTTCACTGGAGATAATGTAGCTCAAAAAACTAATTCTCTGTACAGCGAACTCACATTTCTCCAGCTTAGCAAAAAGCAAATTGTCCATTAATAACTGTAATACCTCACGTACGCTCCGCCAATGAGACTCCAGATCAGGCGAATAAATCAGAATGTCATCCAAATACACAACCACATTTTTGCCGATTAAAGGTCTAAGGATGTCATTAATAAGATTCTGAAAAAATGCTGGAGCATTGGTAAGACCAAAAGGCATCACCAGATTCTCAAAATGACCCACAGGAGTGTTAAAAGCAGTCTTCCATTCATCACCCTCCTTCATGCGCAACAAATTGTATGCCCCCCGGAGATCACTTTTAGAGAACCATTTGGCCCCCACTAACTGGTTAAATAAATCAGGAATCAATGGCAGTGGGTAAGGATTGTGTACAGTAATTTTATTAATCTCACGAAAGTCCAGACAAGGACGTAAACCGCCATCTTTTTTTTTTACAAAAAAAAATCCAACAGCCACAGGAGACTTGGAAGGCCTAATGTGACCGGCGGCCAAGCTTGTCTGTATGTATTCCTCCAAAGCCTTTCTCTCAGGAATAGTAAGATTAAATAAACGACTTTTAGGAAGAGTCGCTCCAGGGACAAATTCAATGGTACAATCATAGTCTCTATGGGGAGGCAAAATTTGTGACTCCTCCTCAGAAAAAACTCTCCAAAAATCCTGAATAGGTACAGGTAATTCCCCTTTTTCCACCGCAGCAATACGTCCGTTACAACACTTGTCATAACACTTAGGGCTCCAAGACTTAATTTCATTGGTAGACCAATCCAGTACAGGATTGTGCAATTTTAACCAGGGTAACCCCAATATTACTGGAGAAGGCAAATTATCCAATACCACCAAATCCAAATTCTCTTGATGAATACCATTAATAGTGAGGGGAAAATCACAGACCTAATGAGTAACACTCTTCAAGGGAGAGCCATCGACAGAAACGACAGCAATAGGGGATGACAAAGTTTTAGGTTCTAATCTAAGTTTTTCCAAGAATCCCCCATCAATCACATTCAGAGTAGAACCACAATCCACAAATACCCGAAATTCAATTAATTCATCCTGAGCAGCAGTAGTGGCAGATAGGAATACTCCCTTAGAATTTAAACAGGCAATACGTGCATGACTGACCATTTTTTTTTTCTTTCTTCATACGAAGCACACAGTTCTTAATAAAATGACCAGAATTTCCGCAATAGAAGCACAAGCCTTCAGAAAGCCTGCGGTCTTTTTCCTGAGAGCGGGGTGCCATCGCCCCAATCTCCATCGGCTCTCCATTGTCAGCACAGACCCTCTCAGGACTCGGAGCTGACATAGCAGAGGATTTGCTCTCATTAACCCTTGCATGCAGTCTCCTGTCCACCCGTATAGCTAATTGCATTGCCTCCTGCAAGTTTTCAGGTGTGGGATAAGCAATCAGTAAATCCTTAACCCTTTCACCTAGCCATGCAAGAAACAAGCTTTTCAAAGCTGAATCGTTCCACCCCACCTGGACAGACCACCGACGGAAGTGAGAACAATATTTTTCCACATTACCTGATCCCTGCCTCAAACGTCTCAATTCAGACTCAGCAGATGAGACACGATCAGGATCATCGTACAACAAACCCAAAGCAGAAAAAAAGCTATCCACTGATCTAAAGCACGGATCACTAGGTTGGAGAGAGAAGGCCCATCCCTGAGGATCTTTGCGCAAAAGTGACATTATGAACCCTATGCGCTGTGATTCATCACCAGAGGATCCGGGTCTCAAACGAAAATACAATAAACAAGCATTTTTAAAAGAAAAAAAATCTTGTTGTTCGCCAAAAAATAAATCAGGCAGACATACCTTTGGTTCCACAAAATGTGCTCCAGAACAGCTACTCACGTGTTGTTGGAGCTTGGCCACCTCCAGAGAGAGTCCCTGCAAGCATTGAGCCAAATCTTGAACCGAGACCATGATGGAAAACTGGAGGTCTTTCCTTAGAGAAATTTTTTTTTTTTTTCTTTTAGGGCTGGACTTACTGTTATGATCTGCTACAGGGACTAAGGAAAGACAGGAGATCTGTCCCTACAACAGAACTAAACTAGACCCCTACGATGTAAGGGGAACCTGATCCTGCGATCAGACCCGCTAAAGTCCTCGGCTAGTCTGTACGAAGACCTATAGATGTGAGGGAGGGATCCCTACAAGAACTAGGGACTGGGATAAGTTGGACACCTCCTAGCAGAAATAGTAGCAGTCAAAGACAAACACACAACAAAAAGCATAGAGGTCAGAAGACCTAGCAAAACTAACAGAGAATGGCAACAGAGCACTAAGCTAGCTCAAGAGTAGTAAATACAATGAAGTCCAGCAAGGCCAGGAGGGCGGAGCCGGATTAAATAGGCAAAAATGGTCATGTGACCAGCAAACTAAAAAAAACCTAACAGGAGAGTTCTAACAAAGCCAAGTTAAAGGGGATATCCCACAAATAATAGTTCATTTTAATCAATAATTAATTTAATTAATAATTTCCACAACTGGATGTTTTAAAAAAAAAAAAAATGTTCCTGTGCTGAGATTATAAATATGCACCTGCTGTGTTCTGAGTAATGGCTTTGTCTGATCTTACAGGAACACTGTCTGATCCAGATGTGTAGTTAGGTTTTCTGGCACCAGGGGCAAAAATTCAGTTTGATGCCTCCCACCAAGCACATATTTGATTTGCAAACTTAGTCTCGTGCCAACAAGCTGCTCTCCCTAATTCTCTCAATGTTCAGGTAAAAACTTAGAGAAGCAGGAAGAGAAGCTAGTTGTCATGTGACTATAAGTGCTGAGCGAGCATGCTCGCCACTATTTGGTACTCACCTAAGCCTCACAGTGCTCGAGAAGTTCGGTGCTCGACGAGTATTTTTGGAATCCTCGGGCGGGAGCGCAGATCCCCGTCCCGCACTTTTGGCGCTGTTTAGACAGCCAATTAACTTGCATGGATTGCTTGCCAGTCACTGTAATGCAGTAGCCATGTTGATTGTGGCATTGCAGTGATTGGCTAGCCGCACAGCGTCATCGGGTCGATTTAAGATCTGAGACCGTATGCTCACCACAGTAGTTTATGGGAGGAAAAGACACTACATAGTAGACGAGCACACCTCCAGTATAGAAAAGTATGAAAAAAAGTTTATTGAACAAGACATGATAAAAACATTTAAAAAAAAGGCCGTATGCTCACCACAGTCTACTCTGGACACAGGCAGAGTAGGGAGAGGTGCTGCTTAGCGACAAAGAGAATTGGTGCTTGTTTCTGTGTGAGGTATTTCACAGCATTACAAATCTACACTAACAGTCCTTTTAACCCCTTAATAACATCTGACGTACTAATACGCGTCTGTGCCCTGGGACTTAAGAGCCAGACCCGTATTAGTACGTCATCGCGATCGCGCGCGCACACAGGCTGTGCGGGCGCGATCGCCGCCGGGTGTCAGCTGATTGTCACAGCTGACACCCGGTACTATGTGCAGGGAGCGGTCCTGCACCGTTCCCAGCACATTAACCCCCGCGATGCTGCGATCGAAGTCGATCGCGGCATTGCGGGGGCAAGGGGAGGTGATCGGCGATACTCACCTCCTCTTCCGGCTTCCAGCTCAGTCTGCAAAGGCTTCCCGGGTGTTGCCATGACGACCCGATGTCGTCATGACAACATCCGGGTCACCAGAGAGCAGGAAGATTGCTTGGACATGCGCAGTGCATCTCCAAGCAATCTTCACACTGTGCACTTCTGACAGCCTTCATGGCATAGGGATGGTGCTCCATTCCTGTGCCATGCAGGCGATCAGAAAAAAAAAAGTGAAAGTCCCAGAGTGGGACAAAGTAATAAAGTGTATAAACTGTGTGAAAGTGGAAAAAAAAAAAAAAAATGTGCAAAAATATTATAAAAAAATAAAAAAAATAATACACCAAAAATAAAAATATAATGTACCCATCAATAAATATTATTATAAAAAAAATAAAAAAAAAACAATAAAAGTACACATATTTGGTATCACCGCGTCCGGAACAACCTGACCTATAAAACTGTCCCACTAGTTAACCCCTTCAGTGAACACGGTAAAAAAAAAAAAAAAAAAAACGAAGCAAAAAACAATGCTTTATCACCATACCGCCAAACAAAAAGTGGAATAACACGCGATCAAAAAGACGCATATAAATAAAAATGATACCGCTGAAAACGTCATCTCGTCCCGCAAAAAACAAGCCGCCATACAGCTCCATCAGCCGAAAAATAAAAAAGTTATAGCTCTCAGAATAAAGCGATACAAAAAAATATTTTTTTCTATAAAATAGCTTTTATTGTGTATAAGCGCCAAAACATAGAAAAATGATACAAATGTGGTACCGCTGTAAACGTACTGACCCGAAGAATAAAGCTACCTCATTAATTTTACTACACGCGGAACAGAATAAAAAAAAAAAAAAAAAAAAAACAATTCCTGAATTGTTGGTTTTTGTTTATTCTGCCTCCCAAAAATCGGAATAGAAAGCGATCAAAAAATGTCACGTGCCTGAAAATGGCACCAATAACAACGTCAAGTCATCCCGCAAAAAACGAGCCGTCACATGACTGTCTGCCAAAATCTGGAAAATTATAGCTCTCAAAATATGGCGATGCAAAAACTAGATTTTACAAAAAATGCGTCTTTTAGTGTGTGACAGCTGTCAGTCATAAAAACCCCATATGATTCTGGCATTGCTGTAATCACACCGACCCGAAGAATAAAGTCGTCTAATCACTTATACCGCACAAGGAACGGCGTCAAAAATAAACTCTTGGGTTAGGATTGGGCTAGGGTTAGGGCTGGGTTTGGGGCTAGGGTTGTGCTGGGGCTAGGGTTGTGCTGGGGCTAGGGTTGTGCTGGGGCTAGGGTTGTGCTGGGGTTAGGGCTGGGGTTGGGGTTAGGGTTGGGGTTGGGGTTAGGGTTGTGATGGGGTTGGGATTTTTTTCAAAAGTAAGAAAAAAAGATGACGATATGGCGACTAGTGTTGAGCGCAAGTGCTCGCTACTTGAGTTTGCATCGGGTGCTCTGGTATGCATTGAGTATTGTGGGTATTTGAGTGACATGCTCGAGTCTCTGCCCTATATGCTTCGCAGCCAAAAAAACTTTACGGGGATTGCCTGCCATGCACGAGCGATCCCCGCATGTTTTTTTTTGGGTGTCTAATAACCGTGAAACATGCGGAGCAGGGACTCGAGCATGTCACTCGAGCACACGCTGTACATGGTGCATACCTGAGCACCCGATGCAAACTCAAGTAGCGAGCACTTGCGCTCAAGACTAATGACAACTTATTCAATATGATGACCTAATGTAAACAAATTCTGTGTCGTACCTCTGGGTTCAAAATGTTCACTATACACCTTAATAAAATCCTTGAGGGGTATAGTTTCCAAAATGGGGTCACTTGTGGGGGAGCTCCACTGTTTAGGCACATCACGGGTTCGCCAAACGCGACATGGTGTCCACTAACAAATTGAATGGAAAATCGGCTCAAATTGTTAGCGCACGCCATGTTGCATTTGGAGAGCCCCTGTGTGCCCAAACATTGGAGCTCCCCCACAAGTGACCCCATTTTGGAAACTAGACCGCCCCAATGCACCTATCTAGATGCATAGTGAGCACTTGGAACCCCCAGGTGCTTCACAAGTTGATTCATAAAAATGAAAAAGTGTTTTTTTTTTCACTTTTTCATTTTTACGAATCAATTTGTAAAGCACCTGGGGGTTCCAAGTGCTCACTATGCATCTAGAAAGGTGCCTTGGGGGGTCTAGTTTCCAAAATGGGGTCACTTGTGGGGGAGCTCCAAAGTTTGGGCACAGAGGGGCTCTCCAAACGCAACATGGTGTCCGCTAACAATTTGAGCCTATTTTCCATTCAATTTGTTAGCGGATACCATGTTGCATTTGGAGAGTCCCTGTGTGCCCAAACATTGGAGCTCCCCCACAAGTGACCCCATTTTGGAAACTAGACCCCCCAAGGCACCTAGCTAGATGCACAGTGAGCACTTGGAACCCCCAGGCGCTTCACAAATTGATTCATAAAAATGAAAAAGTGTTTTTTTTTTTCATTTTTACAAATCAATTTGTGAAGCACCTGGGGGTTCCAAGTGCTCACTATGCATCTAGATAGGTGCCTTGGGGGTCTAGTTTCTAAAATGGGGTCACTTGTGGGGGAGCTCCAAAGTTTGGGCACACAAGGGCTGTCCAAACACAACATGGTGTCCGCTAATTATTCAAGCAAATTTTACAATCAAAAAGTCAAATGGCGCTCCTTCCCTTCCGAGCCCTGCCGTGCGCCCAAACAGTGTTTTTTCCCCACATATTGGGTATCTGTGTGCCCAGGGGAAATTGCACAACAAATTTTGGGGTCAATTTTTTCTTGTTATCCCTTGTGAAAATAAAAAAAATTGGGTCTAAAGTAACATTTTTGTGAAATAAGTGAAATGTTCATTTTTTTCTTCCACATTCAAAAAATTCCTGTGAAGCACCTGAAGGGTTAATAAAGTTCTTGAATGTGGTTTTGAGCACCTTGAGGGGTGCAGTTTTTAGAATGGTGTCACTTTTGGGTATTTTCTGTCATAAAGACCTCTCAAAGTGACTTCAAATGTGACGTGGTCCCTAAAAAAATGGTTTTGTAAATTTTGTTGGAAAAATGAGAAATCGCTGCTCAACTTTTAACCCTTATAGCTCCCTAACAAAAAAAAATTTTGGTTCCAAAATTGTGCTGATGTAAAGTAGGCATGTGGGAAATGTTATTTATTAACTCTTTTGTGTGACATATCTCTCTGATTTCAGGGCTTAAAAATTCAAATTTTGAAAATTGCAAAATTTTCAAAATTTTCGCCAAATTTCCGTTTTTTTCACAAATAAACGCAAGTGATATCGAAGAAATTTTTCCACAATCATGAAGTACAATATGTCACGAAAAAATAATCTCAGAATCAGGGGGATCCGTTGAAGCGTTCCAGAGTAATTACCTCATAAAGTGACAGTGGTCAGAATTGTAAAAATTGGCCTGGTCATTAACGTGCAAACCACCCTCGGGGCTTAAGGGGTTTAGGAGTAGGTCTCCTATACTGCTATTGCATATATGTTATATTACCCCCAGCGGCCTTCAATGACAAAACGCCAGCAGCCAGGACCTCCATGGTGTAGAGACAGTTCATGCCACGTGTCCAGCGTGCATACCACAATAGTTGTAAAGGCACAGAGGAATCACAGAGGACGCTGGTACGGTGGCAAGGGTAGTCCTTCAGCATCTTCCAAAACTTTTCCCTCCTTGACAGAGTAACTTGAGCGTCAGGGCCTGGGCACTCTAAGGGTTTGAGAAAACTGTCCCAGACCTTTGACAGCATTCCCCTGCCCCTGCTGCATCTTTCTTTCATCCTTCGCCTGTACTCCTTGGTTGTCCAAGAAGCTGTGACCTCTGCCACCAGCGTTGTCAGATGGGAATTTTTATAATAATTCTTCAACAAGGTCAATCTGGTACTACAACATACAACATAGGATTGGGTCTCCTTTACTGTTATTGCATATGCAGCAAGTTTAAGGGCTGCCAAAAATTATGACGCACTCCAATACCAATTTGAAGAGACGTAGCGGAGGGCCTCAGTTTACATGTATTTTGTATTATTAAGGAGTGCGTCTCCTATCCTGTTATTCCATATGCAGAAAGTTCAAGAGCAGCCAAAAAGTAGGACGCACTCCAATACCAATTTGAAGAGACATAGTGGAGGGTCTCAGTTAAAAATGTAATTTCTATTATTAAGGAGTGGGTCTCCCAGACTGGTAATGGCCATGCACTAAGTGCATGGTCTGAAAAACATTGACCCCTGGGGGGTGCACATATACAATATGTAAAGTTAGAGGTATGCCTCTAAAAATAGTTCCCACAGGCATCATAAACACCCTTAAAAAAATGATGCGGGTGTGGCATAATGGTCACCCTGGTGATATGGTGGTGGAAGATGAGGAGAAGGAAGCGAGCGACCTAAAATAGAAGAAATCCTGAAGCGTATACCCATGTTTGGGTGTGAAGGGTTGCATTGGAATAGACCCCCAAAAAATAAACACTGGATTTAACTTTATGTTCCACTGCTATTATCCGTTGGTGTTGAGAAGTCTGGCACAATCCAGCCCTTGCTAATTTTGATAAGACTCAGCCGGTCAGCATTTTCAATATACTGCCCCCGGCGGCACTAAAAACCCTCTCTGACAAAACGCTAGCGGCAGGGCTGGCCAGGACCTCCAAGGTATAGAGAGTCAGTTCTTGACACGAGTCCAGCTTGGACACCCAATAGTTGTAAGGCAAAGAGGAGTCACAAAGGATGCTGATGTGGTCACTAAGGTAGCCCTTGAGCATATTCCAAAACTTTTCCCTCCTTGTCAGAGTAACCCGCGTATCAGGGCCTGGGCACTGTCCCAGACCTTTGTTCCCCGCATCTGGTTTGTGTCTCCGTCACCTATACTCCTTGGTTGTCCAATGAACTGTGACCTCTGCCGCCAGCGTTATCAGATGGGAATATTCTAAATCCTTTTTGTACTGCAACATTTTATTAGACCTCTCCACCAAGGGAAGGAGAGATAGAAAGTGTGGGTCTAGAAGTTCTCCTTGTTGTGTGGGTCTAGATCCATACACACAGAAATCTATGTGCCATCAATACCCAGCAGCTTATGAACAATCTACCGTCATCTTTTCTCCCATCCTCTCCCTCTCCTGTCCAGACTCAGCATTGTCACACTATAACAACACATTGCAGAGTCCCCTGGATGAAGCAGCACCTGCTACATGCAGAATGACCCGGCATAGAAGGCAGCCCTGGCACAATATGCAAACATGTTTTCTCCAGCGCTGCTCAAGGTGCGCTGAGAGTCTGTGGAGAATATCATTTTCAGCAGAAGACTTCATCCACTATAAGTTCATGCTCAAAACTTACAACTCTGCTCTCCATCTAGCTAAACATGTTTACTTTACCATCTTCATCATATCTCTAGCCAACAATCCTAAACGACTTTTTGAAACCTTCTACTCCCTCCTGAGCTCTAAAGTACAGGCCCCGGTCACCAACCTAAGTGCTGACAGTCTGGCTACTTATTTCCTACAAAAAAATCAATCATATCCGTCAAGACAATTTTGCACAATGCCCTCAGAATCGGGATTTCTTTCTCTCTCGCACCTCAAGTTCACTTTCTATCTTCGAGCCTGTCACAGAAAAAAAAGTGACCAGACTCCTCTCTTCTTCTCGTCCTACAACCTGCAACAGTGACCCTATTCCCTCATATCTCCTTCAGTCCCTTTCCCCAGTTGTCAATACCCACCTAAAATATTTAACCTCGCTCTTTCTTTGGGTATCTTTCCCTCTTCATTCAAACATGCAATCATAATCCCTTTACTTAAAGAGCCATCCCTGGACTTGAACTGCGCTGCTAATTACAGACTGGTCTCTAATCTTCCTTTCATCTCTAAACTCCTGGAACGCTTGGTTCACTCCCATTTCATCTGCTATCTCTCAGATAGCAATCTTCTCGACGCTTTACAATCTAGTTTCCGCTCTTCACACTACTGAAACTGCCCTTACTAAAATCTCTAATGATCTACTAACAACAAAATCCAATGGTCACTACTCCCTGCTGTTTCTCCTGGATCTCTCTGCCGCATTTGACACTGTGGATCACCAGCATCTCCTCACTATGTCCCGCTCTATAGGCCTCAAGGAAACAGCTCTTTCTTGGTTCTCCTTCTATCTCTGACTGCTCCTTTACAGTATCTTTTGCCGGCTCTTCTTCTAACCTTCCCCTTACCATCTGGATTCATCAAGGCTCAGTCCTATGCCCCCTCCTCTTCTCTTTGTATAATGCCCCTATTGGACAAACCATCAGCAGATTTGGTTTCCAGCATCATCTCTTCATCTCTGCTGATGACACCCAATTATACACCTCTTCACCTGACATCACCCTCTCTCCAATACAAAATACCAGTGCTTGTCTTTCTGCTGTCTCTAACATCATGTCCTCTCTCTATGTGAATCTGTATCTCTCCAAAACTGAACTCCTTGTGTTTCCTCCCTCTACTAACCTACCAATACCTGACTTTGCAATTTCCTGAGGTGGTGCCAACATAACTCCCAAGCAGCACGCCCGCTGTCTTGGAGTCATATTTGACACACAACTTTCCTTTATTCCCCATATACAATCACCCACTCGCTCATGTCACCTTCACCTTAAAAACATCTCCAGAATCCGACCTTTTCTCACCTTTGATACTACAAAAACACATACTGTCGCTCTTATTCACTCTCGTTTGGACTACTGCAACTCTCTTCTAATCGGTCTCCCTCTAAACAAACTTTCTCCTCTCCAATCCATTCGGAATCCAGCTGATAGGGTTGTATTTCTATCAGGCCGCTTCACCGATGCCTCTACCCTGTGCCAGTCTTTGTACTCCTTACCCATTCACTAGAGAATACAAAACAAATTCATCTCTCTCACCCACAAAGCTCTACACAGTTCTGCACTGCCCTATATCTCATCCCTCATTTCTGTCTATCACCCTTCCTGTGCCCTCCGTTCTGCAACTGATCTAAGACTAATATACTCCTTAATCTGAACCTCACACCTCCGTCTCCAAGACTTCACTCGTGCCGCACCAGTTTGCTGCACTACCCCAAACGATGTGACTAATATCTAGTCCCCATGTTTTTAAAGATGCTTTAAAAACACATCTGACAAGCCTATCACCGCAACTCCACATACTCGGTACCCAATAGCACACAGTAACTGCACTTAGATAGATACTGGCTGATGACCATGTTCTACCTTTTGTGTCCCCCTATTTCCATATAGATTGTAAGCTTGCGAGCAGGGCCCCTCACTCCTCCTATAACTGTTGAATTGTGATACATTATATTGTTTTCATTGTCTGTACATGTCCCTACTTGTAAAGTGCTGTGGAATATGTTGGCACTATATAAATAAAAAAAATTTTTATTAAGTGTGACCAGCTAGTAATTATTGTTGCCCAAAATGCGTACAACGCGAGAATCACGGTAAAGGCAGCGGAACATAGAGTCAGCCATGTTTGCCAGACTGCCAAAAGCCAAGACTTTTCTATCACGACCAAGAGGATGACGGTCCATGCTCTCCTCCTCACCCTCCTCCTCAGGCCATCCACGCTGAACAGACGGTATGAATGTGGTGTGGGTAGTACCATCTGTAGCGCAGGAAACCAGCTGCTGTTACACCCAATCCGCATTGAGATGAGATGAGGCTGAGGTGTGTTGGATCACTCAGTATAGTGCCTTGCTCCATCTCACTGTGCTCTGCCTGTAATGACACCACTTTAATTGTGAGCAGCGGGCATTACAGTAGACAGAGAAGCAGGATGGTGGCGCTAATTATGGCGTTATCGCCACTCACCATCTTGGTGGATTCCTCAAAGTTTTGGAGGATGGCACAGATGTCAGACATCCATGCTGTTAGAACCTTGCTCTTAGTTTTTTTTTCCTTTGCTGGTCACATGACCTTGTTGGCCTATTTAAGCCTGCTCCGCCCTTCTGGCTTTGCTGGACTTCATTGTATATCTACTTTCTAGCTAGCCTGTGCTCTGTGTCTTGCTCTGTTAGTTTGCTTGGTCTACTGACCTCTATGTTCTATATATTTTGTTTGTTCGTCTGTCTGCTACTATTTCTGTTAGGAGGTGTCCCATATTCCTCCCAGTCCTTAGTACTTGTAGGGATTCCTTCCCCACATCTATAGGTCTCCGTACAGACTAGCTTAGGACTTTAGCAGGTCTGATCGCAAGATCAGGTCCCCTGTTACATCGTAGGGATTAAGCTGAGTTCTATCGTAGGGACAGATCTCCTCTCTTTCCTTAGCTGTGGTAGCAGAACATAACAGTAAGTCCAGCCTGCAAATTCTCTAAGGAAAGATTTTTCTGTTCCATCATGGTGTCGGTTCAGGATTTGGTTCATCGCCTGCAGGGACTCTCTCTGGAGGTGGCCGAGCTCCGTCAGCACGTGAGTAACTGTCCTGGAGCACATTTCTTGGAGCCTAAGGTATGTTTGCCGGATTTATTTTTTGGTGAACACCGAGAATTTTTTTTCATTTAAAAATGCTTGCTTATTGTATTTTCGTTTGAGACCTAAGTCCTCTGGGGATGAATCCCAGCGCGTAGGGTTCATAATGTCACTTTTGCGCAAAAAGCCTCAGGAGTGGGCCTTTTCTTTGCAACCTAGTGATACATGCTTCAGATCAGTGGATAGTTTTGTTTCTGCTTTGGGACTATTATATGATGATCCTGACCGTGTCGCATCAGCTGAGACTGAGTTGAGACGTTTAAAACAAGGATCAGGTAATGTGGAAAAATATTGTACTCATTTCCGTCGTTGGTCTACTCAAACAGGGTGGAACGATTCTGCTCTGAAAAGTCTTTTTCTTGCTGGGCTCAGTGAAAGGGTTAAAGACCTGCTAATTGCTTATCCTACACCTGAAGATTTGCAACAGGCTATGCAATTAGCTATACGGGTGGATAGAAGACTGCGTGCAAGGGTTAATGAGAGCAAATCCTCTGCTATGTCAGTTTCTGGTTATGAGAATGTGTGTACTAACAGTGGTGAACCGATGGAGATTGGATCGGTGACACCTCGCTCTCAAGAAAAAGACCGTCGATTTTCTGAAGGCTTGTGTTTCTATTGCGGAAAATCTGGTCATTTGATTAAAGGCTGTGAGCTTCGTATGAAGAAAGAAAAAAAAATGGTCAGTCACGCCCGTATTGCCTGTTTAAATTCCAAGGGTATATTTTTAGCTGCTTCCACGATTGCTCAGAAAAAATTAATGGAATTTCGGGTATTTGTTGATTGCGGGTCTACTCTGAATGTAATTGATGGGGGATTCGTGGAAAGACTCAATTTAAAACCTGAACCTTTATCATCCCCCATTGCTGTGGTTTCTGTGGATGGTTCCCCTTTGAAGAATATTACTCTCAAGGTCTGTGAATTTCCTCTCACTATTAATGGTGTTCACCATGAGAAATTGGATTTGGTAGTTTTGAATAACTTGCCTTCTCCAGTAATATTGGGATTGCCCTGGTTAAAATTTCACAATCCTGTACTGGATTGGTCTACCAGTGAAATTAAATCCTGGAGCCATAAATGTTATGACAAGTGTTGTAACAGGCGTATTGCAGCTTTGGATAGGGGAGAATTGCCTGTTCCTATTCAGGATTTTTGGAGAGTTTTTTCTGAGAAGGAATCGCAGGTTTTGCCTCCCCATAGAGACTATGATTGTTCTATTGAATTTGTCCCTGGAGCGACTCTTCCTAAAAGTCGTTTATTTAACCTTACTATTCCTGAGAGGAAGGCTTTGGAGGAATACATACAGACAAGTTTGGCCGCCGGTCACATTAGGCCCTCTAAGTCTCCTGTGGCGGTTGGATTTTTTTTTGTGAAAAAAAAGGACGGCGGTTTACGTCCTTGTCTGGATTTTCGTGAGATTAACAAAATTACTGTACGCAATCCTTACCCACTGCCATTGATTCCTGATCTGTTTAACCAGTTAATGGGGGCCAAGTGGTTCTCTAAAATTGACCTTAAGGGGGCATACAATCTGTTGCGCATGAAGGAGGGTGACGAATGGAAGACTGCTTTTAACACTCCTGTGGGTCATTTTGAGAATCTGGTTATGCCTTTTGGTCTTACTAATGCTCCTGCATTTTTTCAGAATCTGATTAATGACATCCTTAGACCTTTGATCGGCAAAAATGTGGTTGTGTATTTGGATGACATTTTGCTTTATTCGCCGGATCTGGAGTCTCATTGGCGGAGCGTGCGTGAGGTATTACAGTTATTAATGGACAATTCGCTTTTTGCTAAGCTGGAGAAATGTGAGTTCGCTGTACAGAGAGTTAGTTTTTTGGGCTACATTATCTCCAGCAAAGGTTTTGAGATGGATCCGGTTAAGGTTCAGGCTGTGCAGGAATGGCCTAGGCCTATTGGTTTGAAATCGATACAGAGGTTTTTGGGTTTCGCCAATTACTACAGAAAATTCATAAAAAATTTTTCTAGTATTGTCAAACCTCTGACTGATCTCACCAGGAAAGGTGCTGATGCTGTTCAGTGGTCTTCTGAGGCCATTGAAGCTTTTGTGTATCTCAAGGAGAGGTTCACCTCTGCTCCCATCCTTATGCAGCCTGATGTTACTAGGCCGTTTTTGGTTGAGGTTGATGCTTCCTCTGTGGGGGTTGGCGCAGTATTGTCTCAGGATAACGGGGATGGATTACATCCCTGTGCCTTTTTTTCAAAAAAATTTTCGGATACTGAACTGAATTACGATATTGGTAATCGGGAATTATTGGCTATTAAACTCGCATTTGAACACTGGCGCCACTTCTTGGAAGGTGCGGAATTTCCCGTTCAGGTTCTTACGGATCATAAAAATCTGATATATCTTGATGCTGCCAAGCGCCTGAATGCCCGTCAGGCTAGGTGGGCACTGTTTTTCTCGCGGTTTAATTTCTCCGTTACTTACAGTTATATGAAAAAGTTTGGGCACCCCTATTAATCTTAAGCTTAATGTTTTTTAAAAATTGGTGTTTTTGAAACAGCTATTTCAGTTTGATATATGTAATAACTGTTGGACACAGTAATGTTTCTGCCTTGAAATGAGGTTTATTGTACTAACAGAAAATGTGCAATCTGCATTCAAACAAAATTTGACAGGTGCATAAGTATGGGCACCCTTATCATTTTCTTGTTTTAAACACTCCTACCTACTTTTTACTGACTTACTAAAGCACTTTTTTTGGTTTTGTAACCTCATTGAGCTTTGAACTTCATAGCCAGGTGTATGCAATCATGAGAAAAGCTACTTAAAGTGGCCACTTGCAAGTTGTTCTCCTGTTTGAATCTCCTCTGAAGAGTGGCATCATGGGCTCCTCAAAACAACTGTCAAATGATCTGAAAACAAAGATTATTCAACATAGTTATTCAGGGGAAGGATACAAAAAGCTGTCTCAGAGATTTAACCTGTCAGTTTCCACTGTGAGGAACATAGTAAGGAAATGGAAGAACACAGGGACAGTTCTTGTTAAGGCCAGAAGTGGCAGGCCAAGAAAAACATCAGAAAAGCAGAGGAGAAGAATGGTGATATCAGTCAAGGACAATCCTCAGACCACCTCCAGAGAGCTGCAGCATCAAATTGCTGCAGATGGTGTCACTGTGCATCGGTCAACTATACAACGCACTTTGCACAAGGAGAAGCTGTATGGGAGAGTGATGCGAAAGAAGCCGTTTCTACAAGCACGCCACAAACAGAGTCGGCTGAGGTATGCAAAAGCACATTTGGAGAAGCCAATTTCTTTTTGGAAGAAGGTCCTGTGGACTGATGAAACCAAGATTGAGTTGTTTGGTCATACAAAAAGGCGTTATGCATGGCGGCAAAAAACCACAGCATTCCAAGAAAAATACTTGCTACCCACAGTAAAATTTGGTGGAGGTTCCATCATGCTTTGGGGCTGTGTGGCCAATGCCGGCACCGGGAATCTTGTTAAAGTTGAGGGACGCATGGATTCCACTCAGTATCAGCAGATTCTTGACAATAATGTTCAAGAATCAGTGATAAAGTTGAAGTTACGCAGGGGATGGATCTTTCAGCAAGACAATGATCCAAAACACCGCTCCAAATCTACTCAGGCATTCATGCAGAGGAACAATTACAATGTTCTGGAATGGCCATCCCAGTCCCCAGACCTGAATATCATTGAACATCTGTGGGATCATTTGAAGAAGGCTGTCGATGCTCGGCGACCATCAAACTTAACTGAACTGGAATTGTTTTGTAAAGAGGAATGGTCAAAAATACCTTCATCCAGGATCCAGGAACTCATTAAAAGCTACAGGAAGCGACTAGAGGCTGTTATTTTTGCAAAAAGAGGATCTACTAAATATTAATGTCACTTTTCTGGTGAGGTGCCCATACTTATGCACCTGTCAAATTTTGTTTGAATGCAGATTGCACATTTTCTGTTAGTACAATAAACCTCATTTCAAGGCAGAAACATTACTGTGTCCAACAGTTATTACATATATCAAACTGAAATAGCTCTTGCAAAAACACCAATTTTTAAAAAACATTAAGCTTAAGATTAATAGGGGTGCCCAAACTTTTTCATATAACTGTACATCCCTGGTACTAAGAATGTTAAGGCGGATGCCTTGTCTCGCAGTTTTTCTCCCATAGTCGGTGCTGAGAAAGAGGAGAACATTTTACAAGAAGGTGTTGTGATAGCTGCTTTGGACTCCGTTTTGGAAAATGAGATTCTTAAAGCACAGGAGAATGCCCCTTCTAACACTCCTCATGGGAGGTTGTTTGTGCCTGGGACCTTTAGGAGAGATTTGTTTGTTGAGTGTCACGAATCTCGGTTGGCAGGTCATCCCGGAATCTCTGAGACCAAGAGACTTGTGGGTCGCAGTTTTTGGTGGCCTGGATGGCAGAAGGAAGTCATTAAGTGGGTGCGTCAATGTACTATATGTGCTAGATCTAAGTCCTCACATACTCCTGCTGCGGGGTTGCTTTGTCCTTTGGAGGTTCCCAGTGCTCCTTGGACACATTTGGCTATGGACTTTATAACTGACCTTCCCCCCTCTGAGGGTTTTACTGTCATCTGGGTGGTCGTGGACCGTTTTAGCAAGATGTGTCACTTGGTTCCCTTTGTCAAACTGCCCTGCGCTAAAACTCTCGCTAAGGCCTTTGTCAAGGAAATTGTCAGACTTCATGGCGTTCCTACTGACATTGTTTCTGATAGGGGTCCTCAGTTCGTGGCTCGTTTTTGGCGTGCCTTTTGTGACAGGTTGGGAGTTCATTTATCGTTCTCGTCCGGATATCATCCTGAATCTAATGGCCAGACAGAAAGGAAAAACCAGGATGTTGAGCAGTTCTTGCGTTGTTTTGTGACAGACAATCAAGAGGGGTGGTCTGAGTTTCTGCCACTTGCTGAATTTGCTCTGAACAATCATACATCTTCTTCTGCTGGTTGTTCGCCTTTTTTTTGTTGTTCTGGGAGACATCCGTCGTTTGGGTCGTTCTCCAAGTTGGGATCTGCCGTGCCTGAGGAGGAGAATTTTTCCGGTGATTTGGAGAGAGTTTGGACGGATGTGCGTGGTAATCTTCAGGAGGCCAACAGAAAATCGAAGGACTACTTTGATAGGAAACGACAGGAGGTTTTGTTCGCTGTTGGTGACATGGTTTGGTTGTCCTCTAGGAATCTGCGGTTGAGGATTCCTTCTAAGAAATTGGGTCCCAAGTTTGTAGGGCCCTTTAAGGTGCTTCAGGTTGTCAACCAATCTACTGTTAGGTTGGAGGTTCCTACCTCCTGGAGAATTAATCCGGTATTTCATGTCTCTCTGTTGAAAAAAGCTGTTGTTTCGGATTGTGACGCCTCTGCCTCTGTTCCTCCGGTGGTGGAGGACGGGGAATATGAAATTTCTCGCATCCTTAACTCTAGACTGTATAGAGGTAGTTTGCAGTATCTAGTGGCCTGGAAAGGTTTCGGACCCGAGGATAACTCTTGGGTGAGGTCGGATGATGTTTCCGCGTCCAGACTTATCAGAGCGTTTCACAGGAGATTTCCTGATAAGCCTGGTCCTAGGGGATCCGGAGGATCCTCTTAGAAGGGGGGGTACTGTTAGAACCTTGCTCTTAGTTTTTTTTTCCTTTGCTGGTCACATGACCTTGTTGGCCTATTTAAGCCTGCTCCGCCCTTCTGGCTTTGCTGGACTTCATTGTATATCTACTTTCTAGCTAGCCTGTGCTCTGTGTCTTGCTCTGTTAGTTTGCTTGGTCTACTGACCTCTATGTTCTATATATTTTGTTTGTTCGTCTGTCTGCTACTATTTCTGTTAGGAGGTGTCCCATATTCCTCCCAGTCCTTAGTACTTGTAGGGATTCCTTCCCCACATCTATAGGTCTCCGTACAGACTAGCTTAGGACTTTAGCAGGTCTGATCGCAGGATCAGGTCCCCTGTTACATCGTAGGGATTAAGCTGAGTTCTATCGTAGGGACAGATCTCCTCTCTTTCCTTAGCTCTGGTAGCAGAACATAACACATGCTCACTCATCAGGTCTTATGAGTGGAGGCTGACCTGAATATCAATGGGCGTGTTGAAGCTGGTACTCAACAACTGCCCTCTGCTGCCCACAAATCATTCCCAACATATGCAACCAATGTGTGGTGACATCACTTACCAGTTGGTGAGCTGGAAGCTGCAAACGCTGCTTAAGTACGGCAAGGGCTGCGGAAACTGTTGCTGACTTTCTGAAATGGGCACACATGTGCGTACTTTCACAAGCAGCTCAGGCAGATCCAGGTAGGTTTTGCAAAACTGCTGAACTACTATGTTGAGCATATGGGCCAGGCATGGTATGTGTGCGAGGTTGCCAAGCCTCAGAGCAGCCACCAGGTTCCGGCCATTGTTACACACGACCATGCCTGGCTGTAGGTTCAGTGGTGAGAACCACAGATCATCCTGCTGTTACAGCTTTCAACAACTCTGCAGAGGTGTGTGCTTGTCAACTAAGCATACTGTCCAGCTCATTGTTATTGTAACCCCAAAAAGATACAGCAAATTATGTGCTCTCAAATCCAAATGACCCAATCCCTTCTGAGCCCCACAGTGTGACTAAACCACATATAGCATCCATGTTTTTGGCAGGGGTATAATTTACAAAATTGGGTCACTGGAGTTGGAATTCTTCTCTTCTAATACTTAGGGGCTTTGTACATGAAGTAAGCAAACAATTCAAAGAATATCAGCGCTCGAAGAGGCAAATAGCGCTCCTTCTCTTCCGATTCTCACCGTGTGGCTATGCAGTACTGTACAGCCACATCTGGGGTATTGCCACATTCAGCAGAAATAGTGTGACAAATTTTGGTGCCAATTTTACCCATTTCCTCTTTTTAAAATGTAAAATCTGGGGTTGAAACAAAATTTTTGTGTTAAAAATGTTATTATTCTTTCTTCACCACCGAACGGTATAAATTTTTGTGAGGCTCATATGGCGTCAATATGATCAGTGCACCCCTAGATGAAATAATTGAAAAGTGTAGCATGTAAAATGACATCACTTATAGGGTTGTTCTACTGTTCTGACACCTCAGGGGCTCTGCCAATGTGACATGGCACCCTCAAACTATTCCAGCAAAATCTGTTGTGCAATTTCTCATGCATGTGCCAATATGGCGCTCCTTCCCTTCTGAGCTTTGCACCTTGCCTCAAAAGTAGTTTTGCCCCGCACATGGGGTATTGGCAAATGCATGAGAAATTGCACAGCAAATTTAGGGTCCATTTTCTCCTGCTACCCTTGTGAATAAAAAAATTGGGGCTAAAAGATAATTTTTGTGGAAAAAATTTGATTTTATTTATTTTCTCTGTTCTACGTCATAAACTTCTGTGAAGCATCTGGGGGTTCAAGGTGCTCACCACACATCTTCATAAGTTCCTTGTGGGGTTTAGTTTCCAAAATGGGGTCAACTGTGGGGGCTATGCACTGTTTAAGCACATAAGGGGCAATCCAAGTGCACCATGGCGTCCACTCTCAATTCCAGCAAATTTTGCATTCAAAAAGTCAAATGTTGCTCCTTCCTTTCCGATCCCTGCAGCGTACTCAGGAAAAATTGCACAACAATTTTTGGGGTACATTATCTCTTGTTACAATGTTAAAATAAAAAGATTGGGTCTAATGTATTTTTTTTGTGAAAGAGTAAAAAGTTAATTTTTTCCTTCCACATTGCTTCAGTTCCTGTGAAGCACCTGAAGGGTTAATAAACTTCTTGAATGTGGTTTTGAGCACCTTGAGGGGTGCAGTTTTTAGAATGCTGTCACTTTTGGGTATTTCTGTCATACAAACCTCTCAAACTCACTTTAAATGAGATGCGGTCCCTAAAAAAATAGTTTTATAAATTTTGTTGGAAAAATTAGAAATCGCTCATCAACTTTTAACCCTTATAACTTCCTAACAAAAAAAAAATTCTATTTCAAAAATTGTGCTGATGTAAAGTAGACATATGGGAAATGCTATTTATTAACTATTTTGCATGACACAAGGGCTCTTTCACACGTCAGTGTCTCCAGTGTGTGTAGTGACAGCTTTCACACGCATCGGAGACACATACACAAGCAGATGACCAAATGAATGGGTCTGCGCACATGTCAGTGTTTCCACAGACCGTGACCGTGGTCAAAAC
The DNA here is from genome assembly GCF_046119375.1 of Phyllobates terribilis. Classification (NCBI taxonomy): domain Eukaryota; kingdom Metazoa; phylum Chordata; class Amphibia; order Anura; family Dendrobatidae; genus Phyllobates; species Phyllobates terribilis. The sequence continues at coordinate 111,343 of NW_027364751.1, forward strand.
ACATTGACATGTCCGTTTTTTTTCGCGCTGCACAGACCACAAAACGTCCCACACTGATAAGGATGACATCAGTACTGGCGCCTGGGAATCAGTGTACAGTTAGTGCTATTCTCAAGCACCGGATGCTGAATGCTGTCCTCATCATAGTTCCCTGCTTGTGCTGCGAGATACGCCAGCAGGGGACAATGATGAGTGTAGTATTCTGTTCCCTCTGTGTCCTGGTGTAAAAAATAAAATAAAAAATCCTTATACTCACAGAGATGTCCCCCACTGTAATTCATGTGTCCGCTCATGCCAAGGAGTCAAGGTAAATGACTCGCTCCAGTGAGCAGGCCCCGGTCCTTAAGGGGTTAAAGGGAATCTGTCACCAGTAGGGATGAGCGAGCACTAAAATGCTCATTGCTCGGGTTCAGCAAATTGTAATGCTCAGGAGCTTGACCCGGGCAATGGGTCCAATGTATGTCTATGGGAAACTGAAGCATTTTTCCAGAGGTCTGCAGGGAGCCTAAAAATTCCCCAAATCTATGGGAACAGCATGGGGAAGACCCCTGGAAGCATCTCTGACTCCCAGGTTACTGCTGTGAACAATGTTGTCAGAGTATTTTGCCACTTTTACAGGGTCACAATAAAACATACAAAAACTAAACCAAAGTGGATTTTCATGGGAAAAATGTTAAAGATCATCCTTTCCATTATAATGACTTGTATATAAAGTAAAATACACTGCTCAAAAAAATAAAGGGAACACTCAAATAACACATCCTAGATCCGAATGAATGAAATATTCTCATTGAATACTTTGTTCTGTACAAAGTTGAATGTGCTAACAACAAAATCACACAAAAATCACCAATGGAAATCAAATTTATTAACCAATGGCGGCATGGATTTCGAGTCACCCCCAAAATTAAAGTGGAAAAACACACTATAGGCTTATCCGACTTTGATGTAATGTCCTTAAAACAAGTCAAAATGAGGCTCAGTATTGTGTGTGGCCTCCACTTGCCTGTGTGACCTCCCTACAACACCTGGGCATGCTCCTGATGAGGTTGCGGTTGGTCTCCTGTGGGATCTCCCCCCAGACCTGGACTAAAGCATCCGCCAACTCCTGGACAGTCTGTGGTGCAACGTGACATTGGTGCATGGAGCGAGACATTATGTACCAGATGTACTCAATCGGATTCAGGTCTGGGGAACAGGCGGGCCAGTCCATAGCTTCAATACCTTCATCTTGCAGGAACTGCTGACACACTCCAGCCACATGAGGTCTGGCATTGTCCTGCATTAGGAGGAACCCAGGGCCAACCTCACCAGCATATGGTCTCACAAGGGTTCTTCATCATCCACCACCTCGTCTTCGATTTCCGCACTCTGGTCCTCCTGCTGACTTTCTGGCAATTGTGTCTCATCATCATCCTCCTCTTGTGACAGTAATTGCACTCTCCCACCGTCGCCTTCGTGTGACCGTGGCTGCTTAAATATGTGGGCATCGCTACATGCGATCTCCTCTTGCCCGCTTGAAGCTGGCCGGAAGAGAGGCCCGAATCTATAAATGGAAAAGTGAACAGCTCTTCAGAGTGTCCAAGTGTGAGATCATTTGTCTTCGGTCACTCGGCATGGTGGGAGGAAGGAGGATCAGGGTGAGGAATTTGCGGTCTCACTACTGAGACTTGACCATGTGGAAGAGAGGATGGTGGTGGTGGCAAAGTCACTGAAAGCATTATCTGCTATCCAACCAACAACCTTTTGACACTGCTCTGGGTTCAATAGTGGAGTGCTGCAGTACCCTAGTAATTGGGACAGGAAGGTCGGGAAACAAGATTCATATCCCGTGAACTTTTCCACATTTTTTTCACATCTCCCCCACAAAATTAAATATATTTTATTTGCATTTTATATGCTATACCAACACAAAGTAGAAAGTATTTGTGAAGTGCAAGGGAATGTGCACACGTTAAGTATTTGGAGCAGAAATTTCTGCACCTCTTGGCAGGAAAGACACGTCATCAAAGACTTGCTTTTTTGCGGTGTTTTTTACATGAATTTTTTGGTGCAGATTTTTTCCAAACTCAGTAGAATGAGTGAAATCTGCAGCAAAAAGCTGAAAGAATTGACATGCTGCAGATTTAAATCTGCCCCGATCTCTGCAAGTCACAAATACGGTGGCATGTAAAAGTTTGGGCACCACTGGTCAAAATTACTGTTTTTGTGAACAGTTAAGCAAGTTGAAGATGAAATGATCTCTAAAATGCCTAAAGTTAAAGATGATGGATTTCCTTTGTTTTTTAGGCAAAATATATATTATCATATTTTACATTTTAAAAATTACAAAAAGGTAAATGGTCCAATGTAAAAGTTAGGGCACTCTGAATGGTTAGTACCTAGTAGCACCCCCTTTTGCAAGTATCACAGCTTGAAAACGCTTTTTGTAGCCAGTTAAGAGTCTTTCAATTCTTGTTTGAGGGATTTTCATCAATTCTTCCTTGGAAAATTCTTCCAGTTCTGTGAGATTCCTGGGTTGTCTTGCCTGCACTGCTATTTTAAGGTCTAACCACATATTTTCAATGATGTTCAGATCAGGGGATTGTGATACCTTCAGCTTGCGCCTTTTGAGGTAGTCTATTATGGATTTTACCCTGTGTTTAGAATCATTATCCATTTGTAGAAGAAATCCTCTTTTCAACTTTAGCTTTATTACAAATGGTGTTATGTTTGCATCATGAATTTGTTGAAATTTCATTGAATCCATTTTTCCCTCTAACCGTGAACTGTTCCTCGTACCATTGGTGTATGGTGCACAGGGCAGTAGTCATGGGTGAGGGGCTGCTGTGTTCACACACCCTGGCACCCTACAAATAAACAGTGTCCTGATTCACCTGTGCTATGCGTGTGGTGCGTAACACTCACATTTTGGTCACAGGCCTCTGCTGTCTCCGGTTCTTCAACTTCAGAAACCTTCGCACACACATTAGGGGACATCAAATTCATATTATAATAAAGAAGTTTCCTTAACTCTCCATTTTCATCATATTGAAACAGTATTGGGCACAAACTTTTCTGTTTTCAAAGTCCATAGCACAGCACGTTCTGATGTCCACTGTTCGCTTGCCCTGAGCTAACCCTTTCCTGTCTGGCATCTCTGACCTCTGGGAATCTCTGACCGGTTCTGCATCTTTCATGAGTCCAGTCCCAAGTCCCCTAGGCATTTACCCCTACGACTGCCTCTCATAGGAAGATATTCAGACACACTTCTCAGTGCCTCAGTTCGATTGCAGGCCCCCGGATGTTCCAGGAATGTCCGCTCTAAATTTATGGCTGACGTTCTCTTGCTGCTAAACAACCCGTGTTCCTCGTGCCCTCAGACCTCCAAATACTGCTCTCTCCATTTAATCTCCTACTCTTGACTGTGTAACATTGCACCAGGTGGTAGTTGTAGGCACGTGTCATGACTTTGACACTCCGGCATGCTACTGAAAACAGTGGTCTGTTTCCAGTGTGTCTGTTGCTGTTGTGGCTGTGGACACTTCTTGCCCACTCTGGTCTGCCTTAGCGTGGCTGTGATTTCCCGCGACCCCACAAATGGGAGACCACCACAGTGTACAGGAACATTTTAAACTTTACACAAAGTACAGCAGGAGACATCTTTCTTTAGGTTGCAGTACAGAGACAAACTATTGGAATTAGTAGCTTTCAAGCTTCCTAGACAGCCTCTTTGGCTGCTTCTTCCTACTTTCTCAAGCTTAAGCCACATTCAAGAACCACGTAAAGAAAGAGTCTGTGGCTAACTTCTTAACTGTATGTGCCCCCAATCTCGCTAACTAGTCTCTTCTTAGACCCACAGCTCTCAAGCTTTGGCTGACCCTTAGCATTCACGGAGTCCCATAGGATCTCTCCTAAGTTGCTGAATCAGAGTTCACTTCCCCAACTCGCCTACAAGGAGTATTCCACAGTCACCACTCAAGCTCTTCTTAGTCGCTTTCCTTCTCTGTCTGTCTGCTTCTCTGTTTTCCTCTTCCACACATACACTCACCGCTGCAGATCACCTTGACCAGAGGGTGTCCTGACTTCTTTCCTTGTCTGCGTTCACTCTTAGGCTATGTGCACACTGTACATTTTTTATGTGTTTTTGCAGCGTTTTTTCCATGCGGAAATGCACCAAAAGTGCTAGGTAATCGGTGTGCCAGCTAATGCAACGACAATCCTGTCAGAATTATCACTGCGTATAGATTGGCAGCTTGTCAATTCTTTGTGCGTTTTTGCGGCATTGTTCACCCATAGACTTGAATTGAGTCAGTCAAGTCCGCAGCAAAAATGCAGGTATAAAAATATTTGTGGATTTGCTGCGGAGGTTTGCTTCATATTTGACTGACTCAATTTAAGTCAATGAGTCAAAACTGTGGCATAAAAGCACAAAGAATTGCCTGGGGGAGGCTACTCCTCCCATGATCCGACGGCCGCTCCCGTTGACAATAGCGTGATCAGGTGCGGCTGAGGGGATGAGTAGTCTGTGTAAAAAAATAAAATAAATCAATATTAAAATAAAAACACCTGTCTGCTATACCCAGGGTGTACTACGGCAATCTGATCATCCGGCGATACACTGACGGGAGCGTGATCGCTCCCGGCAGTGTACAGCGCTGCTGGAACTGAGTTCACCGGAGTTCATCAGCTGAAAACCAGCTGACGAGCTCCGGAGACCTCACTTGTGGCACCGATGCTGCGTGTGAATTTTGTCACGCAACACTGATGCAGTAAGTGAGGTCACTGGAGCTCTCAGCTAATCATCGGCTGATTGAACTCCAGCGACCTCTATCCTGCAGCACAGCAATGTACACTGTGAATACACTCCTGTCAGTGTATTGCAGCGCTGTCTTCTACAACAGCCACATTGGTGATTGCTCATGTGGCTGCTGTAGAAGTGACCCGGATCATTGTGGGACACTGTTGATTACATCATCATGGCGGGTTAGGGTGTTTTTTTATTTTTGCTTTCTTACAGGAGATGAGGGCATCAGCAATTAGGAGTTAAGTGAGTATACAGTGTTTTTTTATTTTTAAATAAAAGATTAAAAACCGTGTGGAATTTTATTTAAAATAAAAGACTTCATTCTGGCCGTGTCTATTTAAAAAATGTCAAAAACTGTACTACGGGGTTATTAAGGGGGTGTCTTATAGACACCATCCATTATTAACCTGGGCTTCATGTCAGCTGCCAATACACGGCCTACATGAACCTCAACCATATTACTACACTTGCCACCGCACCAGGGCAAGTTGGCGAGCATAGACTAAGCGCCAGATTTGGTGCATCTCATGGACGTGTCAGTAGTGGGGCTGCTGAGAGCTGATATTATTAGCCTCAGCGGGGACTAGTATACATGGCCCCTTCTCTCGCTATTAAAATCAGCTCACAGCTGTCTGCTGGTTAGATTCTATAGGGGTACCCTATGTCAATTTTATTCTGGGGTCCTCTGTAATCTAGCCAGTAAAGACGGATTTTGGTAAGACCTTACCTGTAAAATCCTTTTCAGCGAAGGAAGGAAGGGAGACACAGATCCATTACTAGTGGATAGGCGGAGCCCCACAGGATAGTTCACCTCAGATTTATAAAAAGTGACGACCGGCCCCTCCAGCTTAGGCTCCTCCTACTCCCATGTTCTTCAGTCCGTACACAAGCTAAGGAAGAGCAGACAACACCAGCGGAACAACACCACCCCTTCCGAAAATTCAGAAATGCAAGAGAACAGGTTATGCATATAACAGAAAAAAAACACACAGTCCCAGGCACTACTCACTGGACCTGACAACTGCGATGAGCTGGCAATACTGGAACAGAGCCCTAGCGCGCCGACCCCAGCCCAGATGACCGCCATCAGAGAGGAGTCGCGCCGCATCTGGAAAACAATAATGCACTTCTGCCATGGGAGGGTGCTGTGTCTCCCTTCCTTCCTTCGCTGAAAAGGATTTTACAGGTAAGGTCTTACCAAAATCCGTCTTTCAGCAGCAGAAGGGAAGGAAGGGAGACACAGATTCATTACTAGTGGGACGTCCCAAAGCAGTCCAGAACTCAAGGGTGGGAAACAGTGGCAGAATCGCCAACACCCCAACAACTTAGTAAAGCGAGCAACAAGCGCCAAAACTAGATAAAGAGATAACCTAAACCACCGCCGCCTGCAGGACCCTGCGTCCCAAGGCCGCATCGGCGGAAGCACTCACGTCCACTTTATAAAATTTAGTAAAGGTGTGAATGGAGCGCCAGGTAGCCGCCCGGCAGAGCTGCGCTGCCGAGGCCCCCTGATGAAAAGCCCACGACGAACCAACAGCTCTCGTGGAATGAGCTCGAACCTTAACCGGACAAGGCTTGCCCTTGAGCCGGTACGCTTCCAGGATAGCCGAATGTATCCACTAAGCTATAGTGTCCTTGGAGGCCCGCTGACCACGCCGACGACCAGCAGAAATCACAAAAAGAGAGTCCGACTTCCGAAACCGTTGTGTGATTGAAAGATAGAACTTCAAAGCCCGCACCAAATCCAACGAGTGCAAGGCTCGCTCCTTTGGACTTTTCGGATTCGGACAGAGGGAGGGCAACACGATGTCCTGATTGACGTGGAAACGCGACACCACTTTAGGCAGAAAATCGCCACGGGTACGAAGCACCACGCAATCCGAGTGGAACTCGAGAAAAGGGGGCGAGCAAGACAGTGCCGCCAACTCAGAAACCCTTCTGAAAAGAGGTGACCGCCATCAGGAAGGCCACCTTCCAAGAAAGCAAGTAAAGCGTAGTTGAATCCATAGGCTCAAACAGCCCATGCTGAAGAGCCTCCAAGACTAGATTGAGCTGCCAAGGAGCCACAAACGCCCTCCGAGGCGGAAACTGACGTGCTACCCCACGAAAAAAAGAGCGCACATCCCTGCGCGAGGCAATCGCCTTCCGAAAAAGCAAGATACCTGACCCCGCAAGGTACCAACCGCCAGACCCTTGGCCAAACCGCATTGCAGAAAAGCCAAGAAGTTGGGAATGGAAAAAACCCTCGGGTTCCTTGACAATCCAGAACACCATGAATAGAAGGCCTCCCAAGTTCTGTGATAAATCCTAGTCGTAGCTGGACCTCTGGCTGCCCGCAAGGTGGCAATGACCTCGGCCAAAAACCCACGACGGGTCAAGATCTCGGTCTCAAGTGCCACGCCGTCAAACAAAGCGACTTCAGGTCCGGATGACAAATGGGCCCTTGGGTTAACAGGTCCGGGCGAAGAGGCAGTGGAAACAGAGGCGCCGCCAGGAGAGACACCAGCGTTGAATACCACGCCCTCCGTGGACAATCCGGCGCCACCAAAATTGACGGAATTCGTTCGAGTTTGATCCGCCGGATGACCAGAGGAAGTAAGGATACCGGCGGAATCAGTTCGAACTGGTCCCACGGGGCCACTAGAGCATCTACCGCCACAGCCTCCGGGTCCCTGTACCTGGACATGAACGTCGGAATCCTGGCGTTCAGCCTGGATGCCATCAAGTCCCCCAACGGGAGCACAGCAGTGCAAAAACATCCGGATGAAGACTCCATTTTCCGGGATCCACCTGCTCGCGACTGAGGAAGTCCGTCATGGTAATCAGCACTCCTGGGATTTGAATCGCGGAAATGGCTGGAACCCTGGACTCAGCCCAAACCAGGATCCGAGAGACCTCCATCATGAGTCTGGAACTCCTCGTCCCGCCCTGATGGTTGATATACGCGACAGCTGTCGCATTGTCTGTCTGAATCCGGACCGGCAGACCGCTCAAAGGGACCGTCCAATGTCGGAGGCAGAGAAATATCGCTTTCAACTCCAGGATGTTGATCGGCAGAGAAGACTCCTCTGACGACCAGACCCCCTGAACCCAGAGATCGTTCCAAACCCCCCCCAGCCAGTCAGGCTGGCATCGGTGGTAATGACCGACATCCGTGGGAGGAGGAAGGATTTCCCCAGGGATAAAGCCTCCGGACGTAAACACCATCCAAGAGATTCTCGCACCCTGCGGGAGATACCGATACAGCGATCCAGCGATCAATCCCAACGGGTCAGAATAAGATCTTGGAGACCCCGGGAATGAAATTGTGCAAACGGTACCGCTTTCATTGCCGCCACCATCAGACCCAGAAGGCGCATACACTTCCGAAGGGACATCGCCATCGCCGACCTCATAGCCTGGACATGGTGACGCAGGTTCGCTTGTTTGTCCGGAGGCAGGGACACCACTGCCCCTAAAGTGTCGAAATGCATCCCCAAGAACAGGATTGACTGCGACGGCTCCAATGACGACTTCTTCCAATTGACCAGCCACCCGAAGTCCTCCAGGTGCTGAAGGGAGAGATCGCGAGCTGTCACCGCCTCCTCCGCTGTGGGCGACACAATTAACAGGTCGTCCAGGTAGGGGAGAATCGTAACTCCTTGCCTTCGAAGGAGCGCCATGAGCGGCGCCAGAATCTTTGTAAAAACCCTGGGAACCGAGGCCAACCCGAATGGTAGGGCCACAAATTGGTAATGGGCCTGAACTATGGCGAAACGTAGGAAGCGCTGGTGAGCCCTGCCGATAGGGACATGCAAATAGGCGTCGAGGATGTCGATCGACACCAAGAAATCGTACTGTGACAGGGCCGCCACGAACAGAGCGAAGAGACTCCATACGGAATTTCCGGGTCCATACATGAACATTCAATTCTTTTAGGTCCAGAATGGGGCGAAACTTGTACTCCTTTTTGGGAACCACAAAAAGGTTGGAGTAAAACCCCCTTCCCTGGTCCTCCGGTGGAACCGGAACCACCACACCCTGCTGCAGAAGAGAGTCGACCTCCCGCAGCAGTGCGGCAGCTAGCTTGGGCTCGGACGGGATACATGACTGACGAAACCTGTCCGGGGGTCGAGAATGAAACTCTATGAAATAGCCTGCCAACATAACCCGCGTCACCCAGGCGTCCGATACGTGGGACGCCCAAATCGACCCGAATTGTAGCAGACGACCTCCCACCCGAGAGCCTTCGAGAGGGTTCCTGGCGTCAGTCCGCCTTAGCGGGCTTTTTGTCAACCTCCCGTTTGTCCTGACGGAAATGTTGTTTCCAGGGAGTACGGGATTTCTGGGTGGTCTTTTTCCCGGAAGACGAGGGACGACCCGATCTCCAAGAGGGCTGACCGAACCGTCCCCTGGGCCGAAAGGACCAATGACCACTACCGGAACTTGACTTGCCAGACGTAGAAACCGCTGCTTTCCGCTGCGGCAAAGCCGAATCCTTGGCCTTGGCCTTAGCAATCAGCTCCATGAGGTCCGAACCAAAAAGCTGACCGCCCTTGTACGCCAGACTCAGCAGACCTTGTTTGGATACTGCATCTCCAGTCCACTGTTTAAGCCACAGTGCTCTCCTGACTGTGACGGCCGAGGATTGAGTCCTGGACAGAACCGAAGTAGTATCCAGCACTGCGTCCCTGCCATATCAGGCCGCCTCTTCCAACAGCTGGAAAAGCCTTTCCACCTCAGACAGCGGAGTCCCATCTTGCCACGCCGTCCGCAGCTGAGCCAACCACCGCAGAGAAGCCTCACTAGCCCACATGGCCCCCAAGGCCGCTCGAAATCCATGACCCGCGGCCTCGTAGATGGACTTCGCCGCTAACTCCGTCCTTCTGTCCAGCGGTTCCTGTAGACTCGCCTTCCCTTTAACAGGAAGCAAAGAGGATTTGCTCAGCTGAGACAATGGCACGTCCACTTCCGGAGAGGGGACCCAATTAGCGATCGTCTCCGTGGAGCAGGGATACACGGCATCAAAACACCGCATCCCCTGGAAGCGTTTATCCGGACACAGGCGTTCCTTCTCCACCACCTCGTTAAGTTCGTCGTGCGCTGGCAGCATCGAGCGAGCCCGACACGACTCCTGATACAGCCGGGCCGACTTGCCAGGGCGCCTCTTCAGACAGCTGTAACGCTTCCCGCATAGCTCCAATAAAGGCGTCCACGCGGCCCGAAAGCGAAGCAGAGCGACCCTGCCGATCCTCTTCATCAGAATCGGAGATCTCACCAGCAAAGTCTGTCAGTGATTCCGTAGCCTCCGACGCACTGCGCGGAGGAGACAGCGCCACCACAGGCCTGTGGCGCTTCTTGCCTCGTGACGTCGGTTGGGACTTAGCTGATACCCAATGACCCAGGAGGTCAGACTGTCAATGGAGCGAGTGAGCGCCTCCACTTTAACATCACTGAGACCCCCGACCAGTGTCGAACCTGACGCCGAAGACCCCGGCGTATCAGTTACGCGTGACCGATCCTGAAGCGGGCCGGGAGAGAGGTCCGCGCCCCCTGATCCGACATGCCGCCACACAGTTGCGAGCGTCGCGGATAAGGCGGTAATAACCCCTTACAATGGGTACAGGAACCGAGGATGTGTGATTCTGCTACCACAGCTGGGTCAGCTCCAGCGCGCGCTTTCCTGGCACTTCCTGTCTGAGGCTATGATGACAGGCAGCAGAGAGGCGCGAAGCCACGCCCCCTGCTGCCGCTACTAACGGAGCCCGCGCTCCTCTGTCCCCGCTCCCCTGCCGATAACACAAACGCCTGCAGCGGAGATATCCTCCTGCAGGGACAAAAAAAGCAGTCACCACATGAAACAGTAACAGCGGCTGCCGCAGCAGCCGCTGAAGCCCTCAGACCACAGAGAGCACTTACCCAGCTGAGCGCCACAGGGACCCCCAGGGATGTGTGGATCCGTGGCCCTTTGCTCCCCCCCACGGCGGAGCGCGCAGGGACCCCACAGAAGCGGTGTGCGTCTCCGCCAGGGAGCGCCCTGTATCCCCCGGGGCCGGCAGGCTTCTGCGGGGACCTCCTTAGGGGGTACACAGATCTGCCAGGGGAGGGTCAGGGGTCCCAGCAGCACCGAGACCCCCTGAGACCTCTAGACCACGGGGAGTCCAGGTCTCCGGAGTAAAATAAAAAATTCTTCTGAGGAGCTGCAAAGGCAGCGACTATCCTCTGCGACCTCAAATTTTAGACTGAAGAACATGGGAGTAGGAGGAGCCTAAGCTGGAGGGGCCGGTCGTCACTTTTTCTAATCTGAGGGGAACTATCCTGTGGGGCTCCGCCTACCCACTAGTAATGGATCTGTGTCTCCCTTTCTTCCCTTCTGCTGCTGAAAGGCTAAGCAAATAGCTGTGGGCTGTTATTAATAGCCAGGGAACATTTTTGGCTAATGGCCCCTTTCCCGGCTACTAATATCAGCTCCCAGCAGTCGGCTTTCCCTCTACTGGCTATGAAAATGTGGGAGCACAAGTCATTTCTTTTAATTTTAGGCTATGTGCCCACGATCCAGACATGGCAGCGCTTTGGACGCAGCATATTTTTTTGTGTCCAAAATGCTGCGTTCTAGTGAACACAGATAAATCTGCATGTGTTCACGGATGCAGATTTACAGCATTCAATACATTAAAGTTGCTAAATTTCTGTTGCAGAGATTAGCGACTCGGCAAGTAAATTTTACATGCTGTGGTCCTGAGAGACACGAGCACGTCAGTTTCCACGGGTGCTCCGCAGCCTCAGATGCATGCATAGTGGACATGGAATTTACAGAAATTCCATCCACTATGTTGTAACATCTGGCCGCTGCAGAACTGATGCTGCATCTTCAAACTTGCAGCATTTCCTGATCATGGGCACATACCCAAACTCACTCACAGCAGATCAATTTCTGTAGCGGAGACGTTACTCTCCACTGCAGATTATGACTGATTGAAATGTCATTACATGCGGTGGATCCGCATGTATTGACAAAACAATATGCAGCATAATAACACAGCTTTTTGGATGCAGCAAAAATATGCTGCATCCAAAGTGCTGCTGGTTGCTAATCATGGGGATAGTGGCTGAACATGTTTGCCTTCCTAGGTTAAAAATAGCAGCTCGCAGCTGCCCCAGAAATGACATTTGTATTCAGCCCCCCTGAGTCAATACTTTGTAGGATGCAATTACTGTTACAAGTCGTTTGGGGTAGTTCTCTACCAGCATTGAACATTTAGAGACTATGTTTGCCCATTCTTTGCAAACTAGCTCTAGCTCATGGAAGGAGAACAAAAAGGTGTGCGGCACTTCCATCCAGCGATTTACTAAAATGGGAACTTTATTGAAAAACTTTGCAACCCAAATCACATGTTAAAAGTCCGATGCGTTTCTGGTGCACAGTGGCCGTAGTCTGGAAACGCATCAGGAATTTAACATGTGATTTGGATTCCAAAGTTTTAATGTTATTTCAATAAAATTTCCATTTTACTAAATCGTTAGTTGGAAGTGCCGCACTCTTTCAATTCTCCTGCCATTGGCTGTGCTCTACTAGCAGTATCAGGCACCCTCCACACAGTCTACAACCGGGATATAGTGACTACACAGAGTGGTGAGCTCTTCCCCCTCTTTCCTTCCTTACTAGCTCTAGCTCAGTGAGATTGGATGGAGAGTGTTTGTGAACAGAAATTTTCACATCTTGCCTTAGATTCTCAATGGGATGTAGGTCTGGACTTTGACTGGGCCATTCACACACAAGAATATGCTTAGATCTAAACCATACCATTGTAAGTCTGGCAGTATGTTTAGGATCGTTGTCCTGCTGGAAAGTGAACCTACGCCTCAGTATCAAGTGTTTTTCACCTTGAAACAGGTTTTCCTCCAGGATTGTTCTGTATTTAACTCCATCCATCTTCTCTCCCTGCTGAAAAAAAGCCTCTTTCCACTCCACATCATAATGCTGCCACCATCATGTTTGATAGTGGGGATGGTGTTTACAGGGTGATGTGTAGTGTTAGTTTTCCACCTCGCAGTGATTTGAATTTAGCCCAACATTTTCTACTTTGATCTCATCTGCCCAGAGCACCTTCTTACATATGCTAGCTGTGGCACCTACATGACTTTTTGCAAACTGTAAATGGGATTTCTTATGGTTTGCTTTCAAAAATGGCTTTCTTTTTACAGTAGAACACAGGCAAGAAATTGTGAAGTTAATGCTGGATAAAGGTGGCCATAGTTACTATTTATGGAGTTCTACTATGTCCTCTGTGGTCTATTTGTATACACCTGTATAGGATGTGATTAACATCAGCGTGTGATATTGGGCGGATATAAAGGGACGTGTTTTGGATGACGAGAGGTAGTAACTGCACATGTGCATTATGTATACTGAGATTATTTGTAAAATACACATGGGTACAGGGTGTATGGGAGTCCTAAGGTGTCTTACATATAGATAGTATTCCTCTGCCAAGTATTTGGGTGGTGCATGCATAAGGAGTATGTCACAGATTGGAAAGTGGTGTTCGTATCGAGAATATGACTTTTAGAGGTAGAAGAGGAAGGGAGAGGAATATATGGATGCATTAAACAGAGAAATAAAAAAAGAGAGGATAGAGGAGAAAGATTATAAGTTGAAAGATAAAAAGGCCCATATTGTAAAGAAAGGGGAAATAAGGAAAAAAGATAATGAGGAATAGAAACTGTTATAAGGAAAGGAATATACCAATAATATGGATGATCTGTGTCCTAGCCATTCTGTAGAAAGAGGGATGTGAGTAAACCCATATAGTAATCAATTTATAAGCGATGGGAAAAAATTTGTGTATAAAACTGGAAATGTGATACTCCCCATAAGACCCTTAGGGTGAAGAGTTTGTAACCGATGGATCTATAATGCTTCCTTTCGCTTTAAATCCTGTTGATAATTACCAACTCGTCTAAGCGTTGTGTTGTGAATGTGTTCCAATACCTGAAATCTAAATTGAGCAATGGTGTAATTAGCTTGATGGAAATGGCATAGAGCTGAAAGACCTTTTTACCGGGAGTCTATAGGCAGCACAGTATGGGAAAACGTGCTGGCGACGGACTATATGAAAATTGCATCTATTCTTTTTTTTTGCAACTTTTGCAGGATATGCAGTCCCTTATGTGTTAGGTACTTAATAAATCTGTTATCATTTATAAATCAGTCCACATAGATATTTTATGGCATATAACAAAAAGGATGATTCACATGTGAAGCATTCTTTTATTGGGATGCCCTCCCGTGTGTGTGGATGGCACATTTTGTCACTTTTCATGATGTTGTTACACTGGACAAAATTTACTATCCACTGAAAGGTGGCTAATGGTCGCATAGTCGATGGGAGGTATGTGTCATAGAGATGGCTGCCCTACGTGATGCAGCCCGGAGTGTTTCTCTAGTGCACGTAAGCACTAAGAAGATTATTTGGTGCACCTGGGACCGGGTTATTGGTAGCTATGAGAGTTGGACGGGTCTAGCTACCGACATACCTCACCTCTAGGTGTGGTCAACAGCCTATATAATGGAGGCTGTTGTTTGGCACATTGTCTGTGTATCTGGAGGGAGAAGGCCTCCTGTGTGTGGTTGTTTCCCGACTGAGCTGTGTACTGGATGCTATCCAGCCTGTGTGACCACAGGACCGGTTTACTAGAGACTTTTCTTAAAGTACTGTTTTCTTTGTTTTTGCCTACACTAAAGGCTTTTTGTTTGCATTTTGCTTTTGACCGGTTTATGAAGTAAATAAACCGCTATGGACATTTAAATGAAAACGCTTCCTGTTTGCCTTTGACGCTCCCAAGTGGGTAACATCCCTTCACCACACATAGAGGTTCAGGCCAAAAACTGTTACTACATTTTCTGTAAGGAGATATTACAGCTGATGGTACAACAAGAATACCTGTGTTCCCAATATAAGGCTGACCCAATATATCTAGTTTATTAAGCAATAACACTTTGACATTTTTGTACTAAAAAAAGGCCAAAAAAAGTGAAATCTCTGTTTCTAGCTTGGCTGATTGGATTAGAATTCAATGAGGGTCCTCATAGCTATTGGAGGGATAACCCGTAGTTGGTGTAGCTTTTGGGGGGAGAGAGGGGGGTTTGCAAAGTTAGAAGTTGCTGTCAGGCCCTCCTACCATATAAGAAGACATCAACATTAGGCTATGCTCACACAGTGCGTTTTTTTTTCTGCAGCAAAGCCTGATCTCTTGTCAGGAAGGTTTGTTCAGGATTTTGCTACAGAAAGCTGCTGAGACCATGCCCACAGTATGGTCTCAGTAGCTTTCACTATAGGTATAATGCATTACAATCTAGTGCACTGCAATACATTGTACCTGTGATCAAAGGAAAAAAAGTGAAAGTCCCATAAAGATACAAAGTAAAAAAGTAAAAAAAATATTACAAAATAATAATAATAAAAATATTACACTAATAAATACACATTTTTAAGTAAAAAATAAATAAATAAATGAAATACAAATATTTGGTATCGCCACTTCCAGAACGACCCAACCTATAAAAGTGTCACACTAGTTAACCCCTTCAGTGAACGCCGAAAAAAAAAAAAAAAAAAAACAAAGAGGCAAACAATGCTTTATCATCATACCATTGGAAAAAAAGTGGAATAAAACGAGATAAAAAAACGAATATAATACAATGTTGGTGAAAATGTCATCTTGTCCCGCAAATAACAAGCTGCCATACAGCTCCATCATCTGAAAAATGAAAAAGTTATAGCTCTCAGAATAAAGCGATGCAAAAAAAAAAAAATTTTTTATAAAAGGTTTTATTGTGTAAAAGCGCCAAAACATAAAAAAAGCTATAAATGTGGTACCCATGTAATCGCACCAACCTGAAAAATGAAGCTGCCTGATCAATTTTACCACACGCAGAACAGCATAAAAAAAAAACAATTCCTGAATTGCCGGTTTTTGTTCATTCTCCCTCCTTAAAATTTGGAATAGGAAGCGATCAAAAAATGTCATGTGCCCGAAAATGGTACAAATAAAAACATCAACTCATTCCGCAAAAAACAAGCCTTCACACGACTGTCCCCAAGGAAGATTCCCTATAATGAGGCAGATGGAGGCACTGTGTACTCCGTCTGACCTGTGATCCGGCGGCGTCTGTCTTTATGCGTGCATGAAAACGCGGTCGGCCACAGTTTTGGGCACCTCTGAAAAGAAGGACAACGCTGAACAGAGGCCAGACAGAGTCCAGAGTAACTCTGCTACCTCGTTAGAGTGAATGGATCCCTGCAGGGGTGTTATTTGAATCACGTCACTCAGAGATTAGGATGGAAGCCCCAAAGCAATTGCCCAGCATAGAGCGCAGGATAAATGTGATCCCAAATGTTATGTAAAATGTTCCCAATAAAAGCTTCAACTCAATCCACAAAAAATCCATCTATAAATGGAAACACAGGGGGCTTCCACGTCACTGGTAGCACAAAGGATCTGGAAAAGTGAAATTGCCCCCAAAAGAAATTCAGCAAATTCTGCACTCTGAAATTCTAATCCCCCCCCCCACTTCTGAGCTCCAGTGTGTGCCTAAACCACAGTTAGCATCCACATGTTTGGCAGGGGTATAATTTCCAAAATAGGGTCACCTGAGGGGGGGATTCTGCTCTTCTAGCATTTAGGGGCTCTGTATATTGAGTCCGCAAACTATTCTAGGAAAATCTACACTCCAGCAGGCAGATAGCGTTCCGTCCCTCCCGAGTGTCGCCGTGTGGCTAAGCAGTACTGTACAGCCACATATGGGGGGGTATTGCCAAGTTCAGAAGAAATTGTGGTACACACTTTGGTGCCAGTTTTATCCATTAAAATGTAAAATCTGGGGCTAAAGCAAAACTTTTGCGATAAAAATGTAATTATTTTTTGATCACTGCCCAATGGTATAAAATTCTGTGACATCTGTGGTGTCAATATGATCATAGTTTGTAAAATGGGGTCACTTACGGGTAATTCTGCTGTTATGGCACCTCAAGGAATCTCCCAGTGGGTGATGGCACCTGCAAACCATAACAGTAAAATCTGCACTACAATATAATGCTCCTTCCATTCTGACCTTTGCACTATGCCTCAAAATTAGTTCCTAATTACATGTAGGGTATTGGCAAACTCAGAAGAAATTGCACAACAAAATGAGAGGTCCATTTTCTTCTGTTACCCTTGTGAAAATAAAAAATTTGGGGCTAAACATTTTTGTTGGTGGAAAAAAAATGATCTTTTCATTTTCATGGCTCTATGTCATAAAGTTCTGTGAAGCACCTGGGGGTTCAAAGTGCTCACCACACATTTAGATAAGTTCCTTGAGCGGTGTAGTCTCCAAAATGGGGTCACTTGTGGGGGGTTTCCACTGTTTAGGCGCATTAGGGGCTCTCCAAAATGTGACATGGGGTCTGCTCTCAATTCCAGCCAATTTTGCGATCAAAAAGTCAAACGGTGCTCCTTCCATTCCGAGCCTTGTGGTGTGCCCAAACAGTGATTTTCCCCCACATATGGGGTATCAGCGTACTCGGGAGAAATTGCACAACTTTTTCAGTCAATTTTCTCCTGGTATGCTTGTGAAAATAAAAATATTGGACCTAATTACATGTAGGGTATTGGCAAACTCAGAAGAAATTGCACAACAAAATGAGAGGTCCATTTTCTTCTGTTACCCTTGTGAAAATAAAAAATTTGGGGCTAAACATTTTTGTTGATGGAAAAAATTAGATTTTTTATTTTCACGGCTTTACGTTACAAACTTCTGTGAAGCACCTGGGAGTTCAAAGTGCTCACCACACATCTAGATAAGTTTATTGAGGGGTCTAGTTTCCAAAATGGGGTCACATGTGGGGGTTTTCCACGGTTTTGGCACATCAGGACCTCTCCAAATGCGACATGGTGTCGACTAATTATTCCAGCAAATTTTGAATTCAAAAAGTCAAATGGCACTTCGTCCCCTCCAAGCCCTGCCGTGTGCCCAAACAGAGGTTTTCCCTCACATATGGGGTATCAGTGTGCTCAGGAGAAATGACACAATACATTTTGGGGTCCATTTTTATCTGTTACCCTTGTGAAAATAAAAAAAATTGGGTCTAAATTCAATTTTTTGTGAGAAAAAGTTAAGTGTTAATTTTTTTCTTCCTCATTGCTTTAGTTCCTGTGAAGCACCTGAAGGGTTAATAAACTTCTTGATTGTGGTTTTGAGCTCCATGAGGGGTGCAGTTTTTAGAATGGTGTCACTTTTGGGTATTTTCTGTCATAAACGCCCCTCAAAGTCACTTCAAATGTGATGTGGTCCCTAAAAATTGGTTTTATAAATTTTGTTGGAAAAATGAGAAATCGCTGGTCAACTTTTAACCCTTATAACTTTATAACGAAAAAAATTTTGGTTCCAAAATTGTGCTGATGTAAAGTAGACATGTGGGAAATGTTATTTATTAACTATTTTGTGTGACATATCGCTCTGATTTAACGGTATAACAATTCTAAATTTGAAAATTTCCATTTTTTCACAAATGAACGCAAGTCATATCTAATAAATTTTACAACTATCATGAAGTACAATATGTCACGAAAAAACAATCTCAGAATAAGTGGGATCCGTTGAAGAGTTCTAGAGTCATTAACTCATAAAGTGACAGTGGTCAGATTTAAAAAAATAAGGCCTGGTCATTAACCTACAAAGTGGCTTGGTCCTTAAGGGGTTAACCATAATTTCAAATGTAAAAGTGGGGGAGGTGAATTGTTTAAGAATAGTTTAACTAAAACACTGGCAGTGCATTGAGTTTGTATGATACTATTTATTTTCACATTATGATCTGTCAATGAATTGCTCAGGCATTATTCAATTTCACACGTATACTGTGAAAATTTACATGGGCCACAGGAATAGTTCAATCTTACACCTAGCTGAGCCAATGTTTACGCATCACTAATTTAATTAAACTGTACAATCCAAACTGCCATCTCAGGTGACCAAGACAAGATGGTAAAACCACAAAAATAAATGAGTTTCACATACTGCTCTACTTGCTTTTTTCACTAAAAACGCAGAAAAACCTGATAGCTATGTTCACACTAGGTGTTTTTTCAGCACCCATTAGTTCCAATGGATGAAAAATGCTGAAAAAACGCTGAAAGTAGTGACATGCTCTGTTCTCAAAAAAAAAAACATGCAAAGCACAATATACTGATCAAACAAAAAACAAGGTGTGTGCACGAGATTTCTGGAATCTTACAGACTTTGCTGGTACTGTAAAATACAGCATAAAAAAACTCTTAAAAAATGCCATGTGTGAACATAGCCTTATAGGTACCACAAGTGAAGCACACAGTTCCAGATTTCCCATTGGTGCTCATGTCACTTATGTTTGTCTCTTCTCAGTGAGAGGATTGTTTAGTATATTCTTCAGCAGGTCCTTCCTCCATACCGGGGTACTCCCGTACCTCGGTTATCACTGTATCTGTCTGCACGGCTCAGCTATGGAGTAGTGTGTTCATCACCGACAATGTAACCTGCTTATAGGTAAGACAGCTTTGTACTTTGCACACTGTATGCCACATAATATTACTCATGTATTATAGACATCATAGACATCTACTTCATCCCACATTTTGTTCGGTTGAACTTCTATTGTGTGTCACTTGAATTACAGTTCTATGTAAATATGTAGGCATCTCTGGTAAAATTGTGCTATCGATTTTCACAATGTAAAGCATACAACACAACCAGCACACAACAGTGGCCCATGAGTCGCAGCCCATCGGTATCATATTTACATGACTTCTTCATAAATTAGAGGTAACAAGGTTATTGGGATTCAGCTATGCAATTACAGATAAATGTTGCTGTCTGTACCAGTGCAATCATGTAGGTGAACAGAGGTCAGTGATAAAGGATCAATATAACTAGTTATCTTAGCTGTTAAACATCAGCATGTACTCAGTGTGAGGCTGGGGAGAAAAATGCTCCAATTTTGCTAATCAGAGTGGGATCTGATTTTCTCAGAGGTGGAGAGAAAACTAAAGTTTCTACACCTTCACCAGTATGTTAGTCTGGATAATCTGAGTCCGGTCCCATTTTTTTCACAGACGCATAGACTAGAATGGTCAACCGCCATCCGATTTTCTGTGGCAAATCATGCGTGCTGCCAACATGGGAATGAGTGCTAGCCTTCAAAACCACAGACAGCGCTCGTTTCATTTAAACAGTTGTGTGCATGAGCCCTAAAGGTGGTCATAAGTATAGTAGTGTTACACCTGACCATTGTAATCCATGATTCTGCAAAGCGGTAACTCTGAATAGCTTTTTGTGTTTTTTTCAAACTTACTCACTTGGACAAGATATCAATGCACGCCTGAACTCTAGAACATGAAAAATGGTCATAGAGTGAAATATCACATATTAGGGCTCATGCAGACAAATGTGGATCACGAACCACAATGCACGGACTGGTCAAAGTTCCAGCTTCATATATTTCTGTTCTGGTTGGTAGACCCGTGGCCAGTCCGTGCATTGTGGTCCGTGATCGGACTGATATCCACAGACGTCTGCATGAACCCTTATGCTGTATGTAACATCTGATGCTCATCCAGTATACAGGAGAATATGTGTCTGGTGTATGATATACTGACACCCCATGTCACATACAGGATAATATGTGATTGTATATAAAGGCATAGAATATGAGATATTCTACCAGCTGCATTTTATCCTGAATATAACCTCTGTAGTCCGTATATCATGCACCAGCCACAATATACCACATACAGTGCACAGGATAATATGTGACTGGTATATGATATAATATGATGGTGTACTAATATGATGATATACAAATATCAGATGTGATAGAGTATAGTATCTGATGGTATATATTATACTAAGAGTACAGAACATCAGATATTATACCAGCCACATCTTATTTAGTATATGCAACCTGATGTCAGTACACATAATATATTCCAATAGAGAGAAGATGATGAAAAGCTGCACTCGCCGTTTATGTAAAAATAAGAGTCCTTTATTTCATATTCCGATAAAATGAATGGAAAGCAGGGAGTGCGGGGAGGAGGTGGAGGACAGCTGTGTCACATGGACCCGCAGAAGCGCTAGTCAGAGCGTGAAACAGCTGTCCTCCACCTCCTCCCCGCACTCCCTGCTTTCCATTCATTTTATTTGAATATGAAATAAAGGACTCTTATTTTTACATAAACGGTGAGTGTAGCTTTTCATCATCTTCTCTCTATTGGACTATTGTTTCTGCATTTTAAAGCTGGCACCGCAGGTTTATGCGATGTGAATTTGCCGTTAAGATTCAGGTGCGGTCATTATGCGCTTAGAAGGTGGTGCAGGCTCATTCTCCATTTAGCTACACATAATATATTACATACAGGAGAATAATATGTGACTGGTATATGTCATAATGTGGCTACAGCCATCACACGGTATAATATACAATAGTCACATATTATCCTATGATTACAGACATCATATATTACACCAGCCACATTTTATCCTCTATATAACAGGATGTCTGTGCACGTCCAGTATATGGAACAATATGTCACTGGTATATCATATACTGTGGCTACCGACATCAGACGGCATATACAGGATAAGATGTGATGGCATATATCAGGGGTGGGCATTTAATTTTCCTGAGGGTCCACATGAGAGACTGTGACTGATCTTGATGGCCAAACCAATAGGCTGGAATTAATTATGCTCAATATTAATATTAACATATTAATTATAATTATATTAATATTCTCCCTTAATATTGAGCAGAATTAAGTATGCGGAAAACCCCCTACATCCCACATGAGCCTCCACACGGCCTCTTGAATACAGTATGAGCCCCCATATAGCCCCTCTGTATACAGTATGAGCACTCACATAGCCCCTTTATATACAGTACAAGCACAAACATAACCCACTTTATTCAGTATGAGCCCCACACAGCCTCATAAACAATATGAACCCCCACATAGCCCCACTATATAAAGTATAAGCATCTACATAGCCCCTCTATATACCACATAAGCACCCACACAACCCTCTATATTTAGTATGATCCCTACATAGTCCCCTATATACAGCATGAGCCCTGCATAGCCTCCTATATACAGTATGAGCCCCCACATAGCCTCCTATATACAGTATGAGCCCCCACATAGCCTCCTATATACACTGCTCAAAAAAATAAAGGGAACACTTAAACAACACAATGTAACTCCAAGTCAATAACACTTCTGTGAAATCTACCTGTCCAGTTATGAAGCCACACCGATTGTGAATCAATTTTTCCTGCTGTTGTGCAAATGGAGCAGACAACTGGTGGAAATGATAAGCAATTAGCAAGATACCCCCTATAAAGGAGTGGTTCTGCAGGTGGTGACCACAGACCATTTCTCTGTTCTCATCCTTTTTGGCTGTTGTTTTGGTCACTTTTTTCATTTTTCTCACCCCTAGATGTACAGTAGCATTAGGTGGTGTCTACAGTACAACCCACAGAAGTTGCTCAGGTAGTGAAGTTCATCCAGGATGGCACATCAGTGTGAGCTGTGGCAAGAAGGGTAGCTGTGTGTGTCAGCACAGTGTCCAGAGCATGGAGCAGATACCAGGAGATGTGGAGGGAGCCATAGGAGGGCAACAACCCAGCAGCAGGACCGTTACCTCCGCCTGTTGCACAGCCAATAAGCATGCGGGGATTGCCTGTGAGTCACTGTAATGCTGTAGCGATCTTGGTTGTGGCATTACTGTGATTGGCTAGCCATCTAACACCATTAGGCATTATAAAAGGACAGGCGGTGCCCGGCACACTGACACCATTGCACAGACACACTGAGAAGCTCTTTACAACATGATTTCTTGATTGTGGCCTCTCAACCTGCATGTTCCAAGAGGGACATGCTGTTTAGTGATGCACTTACCTTACAGCAGTCATGGCCACAAAAAATGACCCTGGATTTGGGATAAGTAGGAAGATGATGATGAGACACAGTAGCTGTTAAGTCTTGTTGTTAAGTCACGATATTAAGAGAACCAAGGTGCAATGCTGGAAGTCGAGGTGGTGGATGACAAAGTCATCATCCTTACCTAGGAAGCTGGCATGCACAGCGAGGCCAGCAACGCTGAGGGAGAGAGATTGGCAACATTGAAACAGACAGGAAGAGGCAGTGGGGTGACCAGAGGGAGAAGGCGGGCAACTGTTCCGCAGAACACCGACACTTCTGAATTTCTCCGTCAAAGACTTAGGTGTTCCCCAGTCTGGGACTCTTTTTAAAGAGTTCTAAGACAAACAAAATGGCCATTTGCAACCTATGACATGCAAAGATCAGCAGGGGCCTAACCACTAAAAATGTAACCACCACCAGCATGATCAGGCACATGTCATCTAAGCACCTGACTCGGTGGGCCGACACCTGGGTGACACCTCTGCCTCTTCCCTTATGCTAGGCGATTCCCAATCCCCTGTCCAAAACACTGACCTATCTTTGCACTTTGTGACTTATAATAAACAGGCACTTCCAAATCTTTCTCCCAGCCTAGCGTTTAGCTGTCCCTACCTCAGTGCTTGGAACGAAAATGAAAGTTTCTAGTGTTGCCATTTCGGCTGGCAGACACGGAGGATTTACGCCAATTTATGGCGGTGGTCGTTCCTTGGTTCCCAGCCGCCAATTTTTCTTTCAATTTGGCGTCCCCGCCTTGCATCAGCATGTGTACAGGAACATCAACTGCGCCCTTACCAACGTACTTACTAACATTGTCCACTTAATGACCGACATGTGGACATGCGCTTGTGGCCAGGGATGCTATATTTTCGTAACAGCCTACTGGGTGAACATTGTGAAGGCTGGGGCCAAGTCACACCTTGGCACGGCGCATGTGCTCCCAATCCCGAGGATTGCTGGCCCTACTTCTCTCAGGGTTTCCTCCACCTTCTACACCAGTTCCTGCATCCCCTCCTACTCCTTCTCATCCTCCACCTCTGATGTGCTATCTCAGAGCACATCATCCACATATCAGCAGGAAGCTCTGTAGCACTGCCTCTGCAAAACAGCAACAGCCTCTGCTGAAGCTAGTTTGTCTAGGAAACAAACCGCACACTGCGGCAGAGTTACTTAAAGGAATAACAGACCAGACAGATCTGTGGTTTTTGAAGCTGAACCGTCAAACAGGCACGGTCGTATGTGATAATGTGCACAACTTGGTGGCAGGTGTGAAGCTTGGCAAGCTCACACATGTACCATGCTTGGCACACATGCTCAACGTGGTAGTTCAGCGGTTTCTGAAAACATACCCAGATTTGCCAGAGCTTCTGGTCAAGGTAAACCGCGTCAGCGCCCGTTTATGCAAGTCATATATAGCTGCCACCTCTCTGGCAGTTCTGCAGCAGTGCATGGAAGTGCCAGCTCATTGACTGGTTTGCAATGTGCCCACTTGCTGGAACTCCGTACTGCACTTGCTGGCAAGGCTTTGTGAGCAGCAGAGACTAGTGGTTGAGTACCAGCTCCAACACTCCCATCATTATTCTGGTTAGCCTCCACACATAATAACTGAAGAGTAGGCATGGATGTCTGACAGATGTGCAGTTCTCCAAGACTTTGAGGACTCCACAAAGATGGTGAGCAGCGATGACGCCATAGTCAGTGCAACAATCCCGCTTCTGTGCCTACTTAAACAGTCGCTGCTCACAATTACACATGAAGCTATACATGCAGATCATTGAGTGACAGGACACAGCTCAGTGAGCTCAGCGCAGTTCAGGGGCCCGCTCGCTGTAGCGAATCATTCTACTCAGCTCCTCAGCGTGTGCGGCCGCCTCACGGCGCCGATCACACTGATGAAGAAATGTCAGTCAGATGGATTACAGGGTGGCACACTTATTTAATCTTCAGACAGGTGAGTATAAGGATTTTTTTATTTTATTCTTATTTTTACACTTGGAGTCAGCGGGAGCAGAATATTACTCTCAACATTGTCTGTTGCTAGCGCTGATCGCTCCCCAACCAGGGGACTATGATGAGACGTGCCTTCAACACCCAGCGCTTGGGAACAGCGGGAACTGTACCACTGATTCCTAGGCGCGGGTAAGTGTCACACTGATGACACAAGGATGCCATCAGTGTGTCATCAATGTGCACAGGTGTGGGACATTTTGCGGCCCGTGCTGCATGTAAAAAACGGACATGTCAGTGTGTTTTGCCCACGGACACATGGTCCGTGAAAACACACTGACATGTGCAAAGACCCATTCATTTGAATGGTTCTAGATGTGTAAGTACCTCCAGTACGTGTGAAAACTGGCACCACACGTACTGGAGATACCAACGTGGGAATGATGCCTAAGATAGGGTATACGCCACCAGGCAGATATCGCACTTAATTTTTTCACCTGTGGTCAAGCCTCCTAGTGGAAGGAGGTACAATCATGATCCTGTGTCCCCAATGCTAACATAGAGAAACATACAATTAGATAAAAAAAATATTTTCTGTGCCTTCATATTCTGAGAGTCATATCTTATATATATTTTAGTCTACAGAGCTGTGCAAGGCTATGTTCACTAGATGCGTTTTGATGTGTTTCTTTCTGCAGGAAAAACCTGCTCTATTGGCAGTAAAGAAGCAAGTAAAAAAAAGCAGGTTTTGCTGAGTTTTTGACAGCATTTTCTGTGGCGTTTTTGTCAGTGTACATTTGTTTCTTCTGCATGCTGATAAAGTTTAGTGCATAAAAAAATAATTGACTCAAAGTCATGAGGTTTTGGCACCAAAAAACGAAGCAAAACCTGATACTTGCGTTTTTTGCTCTACCCATTTCTTTCAACTAAGTAAAAAACGCGGCAAAAACGCTGAAAGAAGTGACATGCTACATTTTGCAAAAACGCATTTCTTTGACAAAACAGTCAGGAAAAAAAACAAGGTGTGTGCATGGGATTTCTGAAATCTCATAGACTTTGCTGGTACTGTAAAAAAAAAGCTGAAAATTTGCACTAAAAAAAGCATAAAAAACGCTGCAAAAATGCGTGAACATAGCCTAAGGGATTTTTTAGCATAATGAACTGTAGATTTAATTGACACCATTGTGTATTGTTCCGTATAGCAGACATGTTATATCTATTCTGCTGGACAATGTCATTTTTTTATTATCTTTATTTGGTCACCGGCTTAATACACTGTGTTCCAAATTATTATGCAAATAATATTTTCTCAGATTTTCCCAAATTACCTATATGAATTGCAGTCATTGTAATTTTCCAGTCAAATAACTATTAGAGTACAATTGAAAGGTTTTTGTACAAACTGCCTATGATAACAGTATAGTTTTAAAAAAATAAAAAACTCAAACTGCACTCAAAGCTTATAGCAGCCAGAGATGCAGATGTGTTATGTGCAGCATGAGACGGGGCATTATCATGCATTGAATGATCTCGATGGTCCAGATGGATGGAGTGGAGGATGGCTGGTTGATGGACACCCCATGCAAACACGGCTACGGCGCTAACAAGGAGGAGGTGGAGTAATGTTTTGGGCTGGAATCATGGGGAGAGAGATTGTCGGCCCCTTTTAGGATCCCTGAAGGGGTAAAGATAAACTCCATAATGTATGTTGAGTTTCTCAAACAGCACTTCCTTCCATGGTTCAAGAAGAAGAACCGTGCATTCCGCAGGAACATCATTTTCATGCATGATAATGCCCCGTCTCATGCTGCACATAACACATCTGCATCTCTGGCTGCTATGGGCATAAAAGGGGACAAACTTATGGTGTGGCACCCATGCTCCCCAGACCTCAACCCCATTGAGAGCCTCTGGAGCATCATCAAAAGGAGTGTCTATGATGGCGGGAGGCAGTTCACATCTAAGTAACAGCTCTGGGAGGGTATTCTGTCCTCATGCAAAACAATTGGAAGCAGAAACCATCCAAAACCTGACAAATTCAATGGACGAGAGAGTTCAGAAGCTCCTTGCGAACAAGGGGTCCTATGAGCAAATGTAACATCACCTAGAATAAAGTTTTGAGTTGAAAACTGTTTTATTTCAGTTTGTAATAACCTGCTAATGCTTATAATTTCAAAAATGACCATTTTTTTGTTCTTTATTAAAATGAAAAGTTTGAAAACTCTGCTGTGCATAATAATTTGGAACATGCATTTTGAGTGCAGTTGAGTTTTTTATTTTTTAAAACTATACTGTTATCATAGGCAGTTTGTACAAAAACCTTTCAATTGTACTCTAAGGCTGAGTTCACACGATGCATTTTTCATGCGTTTCCGCGGCGTTTTTGCAGTTGCGTAAACGCCGCGGAAACGCATGAAAAACGCATGGTAGAAGGGCAGCAATGTTCCCCAATGGAAATCCGCATGTGCTGTCAATTAATTTTGCGGAAACGCTGCTCTTTTGCCGCCATTGACTTGCATTAGACCGCATGGAATCCGCATCACTGTATATGTTGATGCGCTTTTCATGCGGTCTAATGTGCGGATGGTACCCGGGTGTGGATGAGAGGACTCTCATCCAGACCCAGGTACCATTAAAAAAAAAAGAATAAAATAAAAAATATATATATTCTCACCTTCTGACGGCCCGCGCTGCGTCCTGCTGGCTTCCCGGGCACTTCGCGGTTGAATGAAGGACCTTCGCTGACGTCAGAGTCATGTGACGGTTCACGTGACGCTGACGTCGGAAGGTCCTAAAGTCTTCACTGCCGGCAGCCGGGACCGATGAAGCAGGACACCGGGGGCCATCAGAGGGTAAAGTATAGATTTATTTTTTATTTTTTGACATTCACACACTATATAAATCCATGCCGGTTGCATGGATTTATATAGTGTGAAGTTGACAAGCACTTTCCAAGTGATGCTAAAATCTCTTGGGAAGCGCTTGTCAACCCGCATGCGGAAATGCATGTGGAGAACGCTTCATTTCCGCATGTCCCTGGCAGGAAACCGCATGTACAATCCGCATGCGTTTTTTCCTGCCAGAGAGATGCAGAAACGCTCAGGAAAAAATCCTGAGCATTTCTGCATCGTGTGCACATACCCTAATAGTTATTTGACTGGAAAATTACAATGACTGCAATTCATATAGGTAATTTGGGAAAATCTGAGAAAATATTATTTGCACAATAATTTGGAACACAGTGTATTTGCCGAATAGGATAATAATAATCTTTATTTTTATATAGCGCTAACATATTCCACAGTGTTTTACATACATTATCATCACTGTGCCCATCAGGGTTCACAATCTACATTCCCTTTCAGTATGTCTTTAGAGCATAGGAGGAAACTGGAGAACCCGGAGGAAACCCACGCAAACACGGGGAGAACATACAAACTCCTTGGTGGGATCTGAACCCAGGACCCCAGCGCTGCAAGGCTGCAGTACTAAACACCGAGCCAGTGTGCTGTATGTATTTTTTACTAGTATTTTGGGGTATTTTCTCATTTTTAATCAATTTTGTTAGCAAGGATGAACAAAACAAAGAATAAATGTGCAATTGTTCTTAATGTTTATTGTGTTCACCATGCAGTATAATGTTCATGCTATTATTTTGGTTCAATATGATTACGGAGACACTCAATTTACACTGTCTTTTTTGTTGTTTTCATTGTGTGGGATAAATAATGACATTATTATCTATCAAGTCATTACAGATGCAGCAACATACTTTTTTAAAAACATTTTATGGAGTTTTTCTCCAAAAGTGACCCACATTAAGTTAAAGGGGCTCTAAATCCCTCTTACAGTTATATGAAAAAGTTTGGGCACCCCTATTAATCTTAAGCTTAATGTTTTATAAAAATTGGTGTTTTTGCAACAGCTATTTCAGTTTGATATATGTAATAACTGTTGGACACAGTAATGTTTCTGCCTTGAAATGAGGTTTATTGTACTGTTGTAAGTTCTCTCATGCGAGAGAATCGGGCTGATTATGCTAAGGACACTCGGCTCACACTCTGTCATTTTGATCTGGGTGTCATGTTAGTGTGATCCCATTCTCTCACATGAGAGAATCTCAGCACAGGTGTGGAGAAGACGGAGAACTTAATTTCTCAATCTTCTCCATTGTCTCTGTGCGCATACATCACACTGCACTCAGATTAAGTCCGAGTGCAGTCCGATATTTCACACACACCCATTGACTCGTAGCGAAATCATAGTGAAATCATAGTGATTTGCCCTGTGATTCACGGTCCAGGAATACCTGTCCTTTCATCTCTGGATACACTTGCAGATACACCTGATTCAGAACATGAAGAGCAGGATTCTGACGAAGGTTTCATACTAGTCCCAATGAGCCACAGCTTTTTCTTCACACTTTGAATAAAATGATTTAGTCAAGGACTTCCTAAATATTCTGCACAACTTTTAGGCTCTAGACTAAAGGAAAAGAACCCACTATTCCTGTTAACTGTTAATTCTTGGTACAGAAGCAGAGAAAAGGAATTCCTTCCATACTTTACTCAAGACGGTGCTCTAGTGTATTGCAGTGATATTCCTAGGCTGATGGAAAAATGTAACATTGAGTACAATGTGAGCAAGTGGAGATTCTTTATTGATTCATGAAAAAGTATGAAAGCTGTGCTACTGCACAATGGCAGCAAGTATGCTTTAGTGCCTGTAGAGCATTCTATGCACTTGAAGAAATGCTATGAGAATTTTGACTTTATTCTAAAGAAACTTAAAGAAGTTGTCCACTACTTTCACATTGATGCCCGTAGGAAAGGGCATCCATGTATGATCGGCCGGGGAACCCTCGCCGACCAGCTGTTATCGGTCCCAGCCGAAAGTCCTTACCTGCAGTGCTTGGCTGTCCATCTGTAGTGGCCGCCGGGGGGTACTGCACATTCAATTGAATGGGAGGTGGATGAGCAGTAACAAGCGCCAGCCACTACAACTTGACTGCCAAGCACCGCAGGTAAGGACTTCCGAAAGGCACCGATATCAGCTGATCGACGGGGGTGCCGCGTTCAGGACCCCAGCCGATCATACATTCATGCCCTATCCTAAAGATAGGGTATCAATGTGAAAGTAGTGGACAACCGCTTTAATTACAAGGATCAAGGAAGGTCAATATGTGGTGATCTGAAAGTTCTCTCATTGCTCCTTAAGCAGCAAGAAGGATGCGTGAAGTACCAATGCTTTTGTGAGAATGGCACAGCCGGGATAGGACTCATTACTGGAGCCAAAACAGTGGGTCAATAAGAACATCTTTGCAATCTGGGATTCAAGAACATAGTTGCGGAATGTTTAGTTAATTCCACTAAAGTTCTCCTGCCACCACTCCACATTAACATGGAGAGGAGAACTGAAGAGAAAAAGAAAAGGAATAAGAATTAATTTGCAATAAAGTTGCAGAATGAATGTTCAATAAATTTAAATTATAATATTGTTTGCATTTTTGCCTACAGTAAAAATTTTCCTTGTTCATCTCACTTGTAGGTAATTTCATGCGCATTTTGTGCATTATCCATATGTGATGGTTAAATTTATTAAAACAGTCATTGAATTTGAAAACATTTTCATAAACCCAATCGCTGCATACCTGTGCAGGCTGCAATTGTTTTTTCATACTGAATTGGCATGAGAAAATAGTCGGTGCTATGTACTGCCCCTTAGTATAATATTGGGTTGAGTGCTATTCGATAAAATATTGGATAGCTCAAGGCCGTGTTTTACGCCAGTGTGAGTGAGCCCTAAACATTACTCCCCGATGCAGCACTTCATAGGAAAACATACGTACAAACGTGTACAACAAAACACACACAAATATACACCTTACCATCAGTAAAATAGTAGTCGGGGTACTTCTCCTCAAACACGTAGATGGGTTTAGGCTTCCCTTTCAGCCTCTCGCTGACTCTCCTTACAAGCTCATACCTGCCAGCAAGCAAAATGCGAAATATAGTTACTAACATTTACTACATGTCTACTTTACGTCAGCAACATTTCTGACATCCCTTTTCTTAACATGTTTAAATGTTCAGCAGCATTTTTTCAATAACATTTCCAAATCTTTTTTTTTTTTTTTTTTAGAATGGATCACTTCGGTTCTGAAGTGACTGAGGGGCCTATATTTCTGAAACCCCACAATCAAGACCACATTTTAATAACGGCACCCTTCAAGGTATTAAAAACCACATTCAAAAGTTTGTTAACCTTTCAAGTATAGAAATTGGAGCCCAAAATTTGTTGTGCAATTTCTCCTGCATATGCCGGCACCCGATGTGTGGCCGGAAACTACTGTTTGGGCACACCATAACCATAGGGCTCGGAAGAAAAGGAGGGCTACTTGACTTCTGATGCAGAATTTTGGCAAAAATGCTTTGAGACTGCCATGTAACATTTGAGAAGCCTCGAGGTTGCCAAAACAGCAGAAACCTGCTGCAAGTGAAGCCATTTTGGAAATTACACCCTCTCAGTTGCGGTTGGACTGCACAGGTGTTCTCCAGAAATCAGAATGCAATTGGTGTTGCAGAGTGAAATCTGTATATTTCAACTGCATGATGATGAAACTGAGTGAAAACTTGTTTTTTGTGAGTTGAGTGGCAGCTTTTCTTGGTACCATTTTGCAGTAGATAACATTTTGCTTTTAAGGCTAAGTTCACAATTATCCCATGCTCTGCGCTGAGCACTTATGTCACAGCTTCCATTTAACAGACTTTACTTTAACCCCTTCACGACCTTCGATGTATCCATAAGTCCAGGTTGGTAAGTACTTCCAGATTTGTCACGCACAGACTCTGTGGGAGCACGAACACCGCCGGGTGTTCAGCGATTCTGACAGCTGACACCCAGCTCTCACTGAAGGGCAGTTTAACCCCCTACACACTGCGATCAATATCGATCGCGGCATTTACAAGGCAGGGGCCGATCATTGCCATGGTGACTCGACGTTGTCATGATGACATCTGGGTCACGAGTGCTAGCAAGCCAATTAGATCAAGAGCAGTGCATGATCTAACTAGCACTGACAGTTTATAAATCACTGCAATGCTTGTGCATTGCTATGCTTTAGAATCTTTATTATGGTGATCAGAGCTGCGAAAGTCCCATAGAGAGATTAAGTAAAAAGGTTTAAAAAAATATTGTAAATTATTTTTTATTCCCTTCACCCAGAACCTGTTTTCACCTTCCTAACCAGGCCATTTTTTTCAATTCTGACCATTGTCACTTTATGAGGTAATAACCTTGGAACGCTTCAACGGATCCCACTGATTCTCAGATTCTTTTTTTCATGACATATTCTGCTTTATAATAATGTTAAAATTTCTTCGATATGACTTGTATTTATTTGAGAGAAAAAAATCTGAAAACTGGCGAAAATTTTGCAATTTTTAAAATTGTAATTTTTATACCTTTAAATCAGAGCGATATGTCACACAAAACATTTAATAAATAACATTTCCCACATGTCTACTTTACATCTGCATCATTTTTAAAACATATTTTTTTTCTGTTTGAAAGTTAGAAAAGTTAAAAGTTGACCAGCGATTTCTCATTTTTAGGGACCACATCAGATTTGAAGTGACTTTGAGAGGTCTATATGACAGAAAATACCTAAAAGTGACACCATTCTAAAAACTGCACCCCTCAAGGTGCTCAAAACCACATTCAAGTATATTAACCCTTCCTTCAGTTGTTTCACAGGAACTAAAGGAATGTGGAAGGAAAAAATTAACATTTAACTATTTTCACAAAAAATTTACTTTAGACCCAAATGTTTTTATTTTCACAAGGGTAACAGGAGAAAATGGACCCCAAACACTGTAAAATTTCCCAAGAGTACAACATAGATGGGGGAAAACTACTGTGTGGGCGCACAGCAGGGCTCAGAACGGAAGGAGTGCTATTTAACTTTTGAAATGCAAAATGTGCTGAAATCATTGGAGGACATCATGTCACATTTGGAGAGCCCCTGATGTGCCTACAGAGTGGAAACCCACCACAAGAGACCCCATTTTGTTAACTAGACCCCTTAAGGAATTTATCTAGATGTGTGTTGAGCACCTTGAACCCCCAGGTACTTCACTGAATTTTTCAACACTGATCTGTGAAAATTAAAAAAAATATATATATTTTTCTCACAAAAATATTGCTTTAACCGCAAGTTTTTTCATTTTTACAAGGATAGCAGGAGAGAATGGACCCCAAAATGTGTTGTGCAATTTCTCCTGAGTACGCAGATACCCTATATGTGGTCCAAAACTACTTTTGAGGCACAGTGCAAAGCTCTGAAGGGAAATTTATACCGTAAATTTATCACTTAAACATGAGCCATGTATGAGGGTGTCAGAGCCGGAGTCGTGGAGTCGAAGGTGGAGTCGGTGTCATGGAAATTGAGGAGTCGAAGGTTTGGCTTACCGACTCCACATACCATTGGGCAGTGAAGAAAAATAATTAAATTTTTACCACCAAAATTTTGTTTTAGCCCCAGATTTTACACTTTCACACTGGGCAAAAATGGCACAAAAAAAATTGTCCCACAATTTTAGCTGAATGTAGAAATACCCCATATGGGTCATTTTCTGTCAAGTGATCCAAATCTGAATATTTTTTTTACCTAATGTCTTCGGATTTTTTTTTTCTTTGTTTTTTTTTCAGTGCTAATTTAGTGAATTTCAAAATAAGGTAGTTAATTTTATATAGATTTCTAAAGTTTTGAAAAAGTTAGAATTTTGGGCTTGCATAATGATAAATTTTTGATATGTCATATCTCGGGTTAGAAATAAGATAAAGAGATCTCCCACCGTTCTGTTTAGAAAGGTACAAGCTTTAATTTGACATGTCACAAGATTATGTTTGCTAATATTTTGTTTTTGAGGAGTCAAATTAAAAAGGAGCCATTACAGGTAAGAGGAGTGTATGGCGCCGGAGATCGCGGTAAGCGTAAGCACTGAACGCATACCGCGATCTAGGGCGCCATACTTTCATACTTACCTAACCGGGAGGTGTGTTGCCCCGGCGCCTCTGTTCTGGCCGGAGACTGGGTCAGGAATGCGGGGTCGGAACCGGCGCATGCACATAGCGCGCTATCCGGCGCCATTTTACTGAAGACACATTTGCCATGCATACCAGGACTGGGGATGAGGGGTACCATACATACCAGGATACGGATGAGGGGTACCATACATACCAGGATTGAGGATGAGGGATACCATACATACCAGGATTGGTGATGAGGGGTGCCATGAATACCAGGATTGGGAATGAGGGGTATCATGCATACCAGGATGAGGGATGGGATGCCATGCATTCCAGGATGGGGATGAGGGGTACCATGCATACCAGCATAAGGCTGAGGGGCCATACATACAAGGATTGGGGATGAGGGAGCCATGCATACCAGAATTGATATGAGGGGTGCCAAGCATACCAGGATTGGAGATGAGGGGTGCCATGCTTACCAGGACTGAGGATGAGGGGAACATACATACCAGGATTGGGGATGAGGGGGGCCATGCATACCAGGATTGGGGATGAGGGGTCCCAAGTATACCAGGATTGAAGATGAGGGGTGGCACGCATACCAGGATAGGGATGAGGGGATACCATGCATACAAGGATAGGGATGAAGGGGTACCATGCATACCAGGATAGGGATGAGGGGCCATGCATACCAGGATACGAATGAGGGGCCATGCATACCAGGATAGGGATGAAGGGGTACCATGCATACCAGGATAGGGATGAGGGGCCATGCATACCAGGATACGAATGAGGGGCCATGCATACCAGGATGGGGATGAGGGGGTACCATACATACCAAGATAGGGATGAGGGATGGGGTACCATGCATACCAGGATAGGGATGAGGGGTACCAAGCACACCAGGATGAGGGATGGTGTGCCATGAATACCAAGATTGGGGATGAGGAGTGCCATGCATACCAGGATGGGGGTAAGGGGCCCATGCATGCCAGGATAAGGCTAAGGAGGCCATACATACCAGCATTGGGGATGAGGGAGCCATGCATACCAAGATGAGGGATGGGGTGCCATGTATACCAGGATTGGGATGAGGGGTGCCATGCATACCAGGATTGGTATAAGGGCTGCCATGCATACCAGGATTGGGGATGAGGGGTGCCATTCATACCAGGATAGGGATGAGGGGTACCATGCATACCAGGATAGGGATGAGGGGGTACCATGCATACCAGGATAGGGATGAGGGGTATCATGCATACCAGGATAAGATGGGGCAGCACATAACAGGATGGGGGAACAGGATTGGGTAGCACAAATACCAAAATGGGGAGCCACAAATACCAGGATGGGGGCTGCACAAATACCAGG
This sequence comes from Phyllobates terribilis, assembly GCF_046119375.1. Classification (NCBI taxonomy): domain Eukaryota; kingdom Metazoa; phylum Chordata; class Amphibia; order Anura; family Dendrobatidae; genus Phyllobates; species Phyllobates terribilis. The sequence goes on from NW_027364751.1 coordinate 146,453, forward strand.
ATGGGGACAGCACAAATATCAGGATGGGGACAGCACATAACAGGATGGGGGCGCAGAATAGGGGCAGCACATAACAGGATGGGGGACCATATACCAATAAAAATGCTCGCCACCCGGGCGTAGAACAGGTTCAATAGCTACTATGTTATAAAAAATTTTAAATAGGTATAAGTGTTACCTGTGTTTTTGGTTACATTTGTACAAGGACTCAAGTTGGGATCTCTCCTTGGGACAATACTTTTATATGTTTAATACTAAAGTAAAAGAAGCAATATTAACCCCTTTAAAGGCTGTTTGCACGTTAATGACCAGGCTAATTTTTACAATTCTGACCAGTGTCACTTTACGAGGTAATAACTCTGGAACGCTTTAACGGATCCCACTGATTCTGAGAAAGTGTCTGGCTGTGACGGCATAAAGATGAGCCGAGGTCATGTCCAATGAACTCAGCTCACCTCATGCACGTCACTGACAGCGTGGGAGAATTCTACTGCGCATGCGGTGAGCGTGAGAGAATTCTCCCATGCTGTCAGTGACGTGCATGAGGTGAGCTCATGTCCAATGAACTCAGCTCACCTCATGCACGTCATTGACAGCGTGGGAGAATTCTCCTGCACTCAGCTCTTGAGCAGGAGAATTCTCCCACGCTGGGATGGCATTGAGATGACAGGCTGGATCGCAGCTGAACGCTGCCATCCAGCTTTTCATCCTTCAGAGACACTGCAGAGTGCAAGCATGCCTGCGCTCTGCAGTGTCTATGAAGGATGGCATGCTGGATGGCAGCGCTCAGCAGCGATCCAGCCTGTCATCTCAATGCCATCCCAGCATGGGAGAATTCTCCTGCTCAAGCGCTGAGTGCAGGAGAATTCTCCCACGCTGTCAATGACGTGCATGAGGTGAGCTGAGTTCATTGGACATGAGCTCACCTCATGCACGTCACTGACACCTTGGGAGAATTCTCTCACGCTCACCGCATGCGCAGTAGAATTCTCCGACGCTGTCAGTGACGTGCATGAGGTGAGCTGAGTTCATTGGACATGACCTCGGCTCATCTTTATGCCGTCACAGCCAGACACTGAGGAGCGCAAGCATGCCTGCGCTTCTCAGTGTCTGCGGCATGGCAAGCTGGATGGCAGCTTTCGGCTGCGATCCAGCCTGTCATGTGAATGTAGCAGAGCTGGAGCCATCCTGGGAACCATCGAAAGGTAAGGATGAAGTTGCTTTATTATTTTACTTTTATTGCAGGAGATCGTTGGCTTTAGCTGGAATGGGCGTGATGGTAAGTATGGTTTAATTTAGAACAATAAAGAATTGTGTGTTTATTTCAATTAAAGGACTTTATTCTGGGTGTTTGTGTTTTTTTTTTTAACTTTGACTATGGGGTTAGTAATGGGGGTGTCTTACAGACGCCTTTCCATTACTAACCTGGGCTTGATGTCAGCTGGCATTATAAGCTGACATCAACCCCAGCCCTATTACCCCACTGCCACCGCTACAGGGCAGTGGGAAGAGCGAGGCTAAGTGCCAGAATTGGCGCATCCTATGGATGCGCCATTTCTGGGGCAGCTGACGGCTGGTGTTTCTAGCCTGGGAGGGGGCCAATATTCATGGCACCCTTCCTGGGCTACTAATATCAGCCCCCAGCTGTCTGCCTAGCCTTTGCTAGCTATTAAAATAGGGGATTCCCCACATCATTTTTTTGGGGGTCCCCCATTTTAATAGCTAGTAAAGGCTAGGTATTCAGCTGGGGGCTGATATTAGTAGCCTGGGAAGCTCCGTGGGTATTACCCCCTTCCCAGGCTTCAAACATCTGCCCCAGCCATCCGCTTAACCTCCGCTAAAGACTAAAATTACAGGGAACCCCACGCCAATTTTTTTTTTAATAAATCCTTTATTTTAACACTAAATGACAAGCACAGTAACCAACACTATCACTGTACTTCTTATATATGTGACTGACATGTTTCTATCTATCTAATCTATGTGTGATGCTCTATTCTTTCTATTCTAAATTGTCGGGTACCGATGCTGAATTGCCGGCCGACTTTTTTAAAGAGACTGTGCATGAAAACACTATTATTTTTTTTAATAAATCCTTTAACACTAAATGACAAGTACAGTAAGCAACACTGTCACTGTACTTCTTATATATGTGACTGACATGTTTCTATCTATCTAATCTATGTGTGATGCTCTATTCTTTCTGTTCTAAATTGTCAGGTACCGTTGTATGCCGCTGCTGAATTGCCGGCTTTTCATGTAATACATTCTACATTATTCTTAGTTGTTTTCCTTCATGTAGAATTAACCTACAAGGAAAGAAAGGGTTTATTTTCATTTCGATATTTGTGTCCCATTGACTTGCATTGGTTTCCAGTATCGGAATCGGCGATATCCAATATTTTTTGGGTATCGGTCCGATCCAATCCGATATTTCGCGATATCGGAAGGTATCGCTCAACACTAGTTGTCATATATCAGTTGTGTAAGTCAGAAATGAATTTAGTAGCCCATGGATGTGTGGTACAGGCTGAAGCATTCTTTCATACACAGGACAGGTTTGTCAGTGCAGGTGTCGCATTCCGTAGCACACTCAGCACCTCTTTTGTGACTTACCTTTTTTTCTGCTTTGAGGGACTTCCCCCGGGAAATGTTGGCATTGTACTATACGAGCACCTTCAGTTCCGGAATTACTGGGGCCTGCTCCTTCCTCACTGCCAAATAACAGGGCCTTGATCACTACCTCCTGGAACCGAAAATACGATGTAGCGGTCTGGCCTGCACATCGTGATAAAAGAAAAGTGTTATGCATTGCCATCTGTACGATGTGCACGGCCACCTTCTTGTACCACACCTTGGCCTTTCTCAAAGCACTGTACGGCTGGTGGACTTGATCAGAGAGATCAACTCCCCCCCCCAGTACACAATCTGGTTTGACGACCTGTGTAGAGGTACCTCGTACAGTGCTGGGAGTGCTGCCATCACCATGTATGGTGGTCAAGAGAAGGACATCCCTCTTGTCCTAGTACTTGACCACCAGCATGTGGTTGCTGCATTGGGCTCTGCTCTCACCCCTTCTGAGCAGCTGCCCAATTAGCATCTTCGAGAGGCATCTGATTTTTGCGGACAGTATTTCAAGGCTGCGGTACCTCACACAAAGAGGGACTTAAAGAGTGGGATGTTGGTATAAAAGTTATCCACGTAGAGGTGATAAACTTGATCCAGCAGTGGGCGCACCAAATCCAACACAATTTTACCACTCACTCTCAGGACAGGGGGGCATTCAGTGGGCTCAATGCAGGAGTCCTTTCCTTCATAAACCCTAAACTTGTGGGTGTACCCTGAGGTACTCTCACACAGTTTGTACAGCTTCATTTCGTACCTGGCCCTCTTAGTGCGCAGGTACTGCCAGAATTTAAGCCTCCCCTTAAGATGAATTTGGGACTCATCCACGTAGATGTCATTTTGAGGCATGTACATTTCAGTAGACTTGTTGTTGAAGTTCTTCGATGACCGGCCGAACTTTGAAAAGATGATTGGGATCATCTCGGTGAGAACAACGTACATTATCATTTAATGCAAGAATTTGTGGATGGTCTCAAAACGTGTCTGGATCATGACCATTCGGAACAATGGAGTGTTATACAAAACGTTAACACTCCAATGAACTTCTAGCTTCTTCAGTATCCCCATGTGAAGGACCAGGCCCCAAAACTTCTAACTTCAAGTTAGAAAATGATGAGTGGTTTTGTGACAAAAATTGTTGAGCGTACAAATTAGTTTCGCCCACCATCAGGTTTAAAAAATCCTCAGAGAAAAAGACTTTGAAAAAGTCTATTTCTGTGAGGCGGGTGGTGTCAAACTTGATTCCTTATTGCACCAGAATATGCGGAATCTGTGGCTCATAATTTTCGAGGGTCTAGGTCCACATGGGGTCAATAATGGCTGGCGCTGGTTCAGCTTTTGTCCTAGGGCGTCTTTTTGGCGGTTCAGAATCACCCGAGGAGGAAGAGGGGGACGAGGATGAGGAAAAATAAAGAAAGGTGGGATCCTCTCCCTTACTGTCAGTGTTGAAGGCAAGGAAAGTAGTGTATGGCTCCTTCACTGAATACCGTGTGTGGGACAAGCGGGACAACATTTTTTTTTTCATGTATGTGGTGTTTGTATCAGTACTTTATTCAGTTGTGTGTGTGAGAGTGCTTGGTGTAAACTTTTTTTTTTTTAAAGAAAAAAAGCAATAACAGGAGGTGGTGCAAAGGGGGGGGGGAGAAAAAAAAGTCTATGAAACAAAACAGTGGAAAACAGCAAGCATGAGTGCGGATCAGAGATGTGCGCCACTGATCAACACTTGGCGGCTGCTGGATGTGCGCACGGAGGTGGTGCAAAGGGAGGGGGAGTGCAAAACAGCAAACACGAGTGTGAATCAGTGATCTGCATCACTGACTAACGCTCGATGGCTGATGGATGTGCACAAGGAGGTGGTGCAAAGGGAGGGGAGAAAAAAAGTGTAATGCTCGGCAGCTGCTGGATGTGCGCACAGAGGTAGTGCAAAGGAGGGGGGGAATGGACAGAGACAAAAAAAAGTCCTGGAAAACAGCGAGCACAGACGTTGATCAGTGATTTGCGTCATTGATCCATGCTCAGCCGCTGCAGGACGCACGAAAAAAAAAATCTGCCAAAAATCAAGTACTGATCATCACTCGGTGGCAGAAAGGGGGAGGTGGGGAGTTTGATAAAAAGAGGGGGAAAGGAGGAAGAGGGGGATTGAGGTGGATGAGGAGAGATCAGGCAGGGATCTTCTTTCTTCTATCTTCTTTATTTGCTAGCAGCAGGAGCAGCAATTGTGGGGTCACAGGCTTTTGTCGCACCACAAGGCCCAGCACGGCACACAATCTGACAGCGTGACCGCCCTGTACAAGTCCTCAGCTACTATGAGGAAGTGCAGGACAGTCACAGCCAGGTCACAGCGCATCTGTGCGCTGTGACTGGTGTGATCGATGTCATCGTCGATAACACCAATCATAGCGGGCTCAGGTGAGGCCTGGCGTTGCCAGGCACCAGCCTGTGATCGGTGCTCTTACAGCCAATCACAGCGGTCATAGTTGCAGGGGGGCGGTGACATCCTCCTAGGATGACGACGCCATCTACCCTGAGGTAAGATGCACCAGAATTTAAATGTGATCACTACGACTCCGGTCACGGTGCCTCATTAAAGATGAGAAGTAATAATAAGTACCTGGTCCATAAGACCCAGGGCACAGGACAGTATTATTACGTACAATGTCAGAAAGGGTTATTTAAATACACGTGTTTCAATTTTTTTATTATTAATATTACAACACTAGATATGTACTTTTTCAAGTTTTTAAACAGAGTATAGTAGTTAAATCACCAAGCTTTAAAATAAAACAAAATTAACTAGTCTGAACAATTGAATTAATAGTAAGTCCTTTTGTTTCATCAATTTGTCCCTTCTACTGGGCAAGATTTAATCTTGTCAACAATCTCTTATAACAATGGCCGTTTCCTTTTGTGTCAGTATGTATGGTTGTTATGGTGTTAGAGTCCACCTGAGTTAATATCTGATTTTTGGTTACTTTTAATAGCTTTGGTTTTCTTGGATACACAAAGGAAGGGGACGGACCAGAAGGATGCAGAAAAATCCCTTCTACTTCTTCATTAGCATAATCTTGGCAGAGTACATTAGCCGGCAGCCACCAGTGCTGATCATATTCACAGGTCACATAACCAGTTATGTCACCATTGCCAATCTTGTGCCATCTTCAATCACTTCATGGACTTCACTGTCGTTGCTGAATGAATGTTTTTATTTCTGTGTCACTCAGTGGAATGAAAGTGTGGTATTGTGAAGTTCTTGTGATGGGTTCTACTTCCTGTAACTAATGTTTTAACAAAATCTCCTCTTCTTTGTAGTCCTGGTTTGTACAGTACATGAACTGAATGTTAGGAATATTTTCTCACTGCAGCTGAATAGTTGGCGGTGTGTTAAGATGTGGTCTGAATATGGCCTCTGGAGGCTAGCCCGAGCTGCAAGACGTTGCACGCTGCCTTCTTAACCATCACATACACCTTTGCCATGAGCTGTAGAAAAAAGAGCCATTCAGCTTCCACTCCAAATTCTTTCTTGTGATGGCAGACATTTATAAAAACATGAGTTTTTTATTTGTAAAAAAAGACCTTATACTTTTAGACCACAGACTGAACAGATCTGAATTCAAGATTTTCGAATTGACAGTGTTTATACTGTTTTGTTTTAGTTTGTTTTTTAACCACTTAACAACATCTGACGTACTAATACGCGTCTGTGCCCTGGGACTTTAGAGCCAGACCCGTATTAGTAAATCATGGCGATCACGAGCGCACACAGGCTGTGCGGGCGTGATCGCCGCCGGGTGTCAGCTGATTGTCACAGCTGACACCCGGTACTATGTGCAGGGAGCGCTCAGGCACCGCTCCCAGCACATTAACCCCCGCGATGCTGCGATCGAAGTCGACCGCAGCATTGCGGGGGCAAGGGGAGGTGATCGCAGATACTCACCTCCTCTTCTGGCTTCCAGCGCTGTCTGCCGTGGCTTCCAGGATGTTGCCATGACAACATCCGGGTCACCAGACAGCAGGAAGATTGTTTGGACATGCTCAGTGCATCTCCAAACTATCTTCTCCCTGTCCAGCACTGACAGCCTGCATGGCACAGGGATGGTGCTGCATTCCTGTGCCATGCAGGCGATCAGAGAAAAAAAAGTGAAAGTCCCATAGTGGGACAAAGTAATAAAGTATAAAAACTATCAGAAAGTGAAAAAAAAAAAAGAATTGTAAAAATATATAAAAAAAAATTAAAAAAATAATCCACCAAAAATAAAAATATAATGTACCCATCAATAAATATTATTATAAAAAAAAAAAAAACAAACAATAAAATTACACATATTTGGTATCGCCGCGTCCGGAACAACCTGACCTATAAAACTGTCCCACTAGTTAACCCCTTCAGTGAACACGGTAAAAAAAATGAAAAAAAACGAAGCAAAAAACAATGCTTTATCATCATACCGCCAAACAAAAAATGGAATAACACGCGTCAAAAAGACGAATATAAATAAATATGGTACCGCTGAAAACGTCATCTCGTCCCCCAAAAAACAAGCTGCCACACAGCTCCATCAGCCGAAAAATAAAAAAGTTATAGCTCTCAGAATAAAGCAATGCTAAAAAATATTTTTTTCTATAAAATTGCTTTCATTATGTAAAAGTGCAAAACATAGAAATACGATATAAATGTGGTACCGCTGTAAACGCACTGACCCGAGGAATAAAGCTACCTTATCAATTTTACCACACGCGGAACAGAATAAAAAAAACAAAAAAAACAATTCCTGAATTGTTGGTTTTTGTTTATTCTGCCTCCCAAAAATCGGAATAGAAAGCGATCAAAAAATGTCACGTGCCTGAAAATGGCACCAATAACAACGTCAAGTCATCCCGCAAAAAACGAGCCGTCATATGACTGTCTGCCAAAATCTGGAAAAATTATAGCTCTCAAAATATGGCGATGCAAAAACTAGATTTTACAAAAAATGCGTCTTTTAGTGTGTGACAGCTGTCAGTCAGAAAAACCCCATAGGATTCTGGTATCGCTGTAGTCTCACCGACCCGAAGAATAAGGTCGTCTAATCACTTATACCGCATGAGGAACGACGTAAAAAATAAACTCTCAGGTTAGGGTTGTGCTAGGGTTAGGGTTGTGCTAGGGTTAGGGCTGGGTTGGGGTTAGGGTTGTGATGGGGTTGTGATTTTTTACAAAAGAAAAAAACATGACAATAAGGCGACTAGTGTTGAGCGCAAGTGCTCGCTACTTGAGTTTGCATCGGGTGCTCTGGTATGCATTGAGTATCGTGGGTATTTGAGTGACATGCTCGAGTCTCCGCCCCATAAGCTTCACGGCCCAAAAAACTTTGCGGGGATTGTCTGCCATGCATGAGCGATCCCCGCATGTTTTTTTTTGGGTGTCTAATAACCGTGAAACATCCGGGCGGGGACTCAAGCATGTCACTCGAGCACACGCAGTACATGGTGCATACCTGAGTACCCGATGCAAACTCAAGTAGCGAGCACTTGCGCTCAAGACTAATGACAACTTATTCAATATATTGACCTAATGTTATCAAATTCTGTGTCGTACCTCTGGGTTCAAAATGTTCACTATACACCTTAATAAAATCCTTGAGGGGTTTAGTTTCCAAAATGGGGTCACTTGTGGGGGAGCTCCACTGTTTAGGCACATCAGGGGCTCTCCAAACGCGACATGGTGTCCGCTAACAAATCAGGGGCTCTCCAAACGCGACATGGTGTCCGCTAACAAATTGAATGGAAAATCGGCTCAAATTGTTAGAGGACGCCATGTTGCGTTTGGAGATCCCCTGCGTGCCTAAACTTTGGAGCTCCCCCACAAGTGACCCCATTTTGGAAACTAGACCACCCAAGGCACCTATCTAGATGCATAGTCAGCACTTGGAACCCTTAGGTGCTTCACAAATTGATTCGTAAAAATGGAAAAGGATTTTTTTTCCACTTTTTCATTTTTACAAATCAATTTGTGAAGCACCTGGGGGTTCCAACTGCTCACTATGCATCTAGATAGCTGCCTTGGAGGGTCTAGTTTCCAAAATGAGGTCACTTGTGGGGGAGCTCCAATGTTTGGGCACACAAGGACTCTCCAAACGCAACATGGTGTCCGCTAACAAATTGTCGGCTCAAATTGTTAGCGGACACCATGTTGCGTTTGGAGAGCCCCTGTGTGCCCAAACATTGGAGCTCCCCCACAAGTGACCCCATTTTGTAAACTAGACCCCCCAAGGCACCTATCTAGATGCATAGTGAGCACTTGGAACCCCCAGGTGCTTCACAAATTGATTCATAAAAATGAAAAAGTGTTTTTTTTTTCACTTTTTCATTTTTACGAATCAATTTGTGAAGCACCTGGGGGTTCCAAGTGCTCACTATGAATCTAGATAGGTGCCTTTGGGGGTCTAGTTTCCAAAATGGGGTCACTTGTGGGGGAGCTCCAATGTTTGGGCACAAAGGGGCTCTCCAAACGCAACATGGCGTCCGCTAATTATTCAAGCAAATTTTACAATGAAAAAGTCAAATGGCGCTCCTTCCCTTCCGAGCCCTGCCGTGTGCCCAAACAGTGTTTTTTCCCACATATGGGGTATCTGCGTGCCCAGGGGAAATTGCACAACAAATTTTGCGGTCCATTTTTTATTACCCCTGTGAAAATAAAAAAAATTGGGTCTAAAGTAACATTTTTGTGAAAAGAGTTAAATGTTCATTTTTTTCTTCCACATTCCAAAAATTCCTGTGAAGCACCTGAAGGGTTAATAAACTTATTGAATGTGGTTTGGAGCACCTTGAGGGGTGCAGTTTTTAGAATGGTGTCACTTTTGGGTATTTTCTGCCATGAAGACCTCTCAAAGTGACTTCAAATGTGATGTGGTCCCTAAAAAAATGGTTTTGTAAATTTTGTTGAAAAAATTAGAAATCGCTGGTCAACTTTTAACCTTTATAGCTCCCTAACAGAAAAAAATTTTGGTTCCAAAATTGTGCTGATGTAAAGTAGACATGTGGGAAAATTCAAATTGTGAAAATTGCCAAATTTTCAACATTTTCACCAAATTTCCGTTTTTTTCACAAATAAACGCAAGTGATATCGAAGAAATGTTACCACAATCATGAAGTACAATATGTCACGAAAAAAACAATCTCAGAATCAGGGGGATCCGTTGAAGCGTTCCAGAGTAATTACCTCATAAAGTGACAGGGGTCAGAATTGTAAAAATTGGCCTGGTCATTAACGTGCAAACCACCCTCGGGGGTTAAGGGGTTAAGTATGATCCCATTGAGATGCCAACTTGAATTTTGGTACAGATGTGGCTAGGAGCATAGGAGGTACATGTTATTTTTTTTGCAAATTTAATATTAGATTGATTTTTTGGAAATCCATTTTGAAATTTTGTGTTTGATTCCGCATGGGTAAAATATTAACAATATTAATAATCTTTATTTTTATATAGCGCTAACATATTTCACAGCACTTTACATACATTATCATCGCTGTCCCCACTGGGGCTCACAATCTAAATTCCCTATCAGTATGTCTTTGGAGTGTGGGAGGAAACCAGAGAACCCGGAAGAAACCCACGCAAACACGGGAAGAACATACAAACTCCTTGCAGATGTTGTCCTTGGTGGGATTTGAATCCAGGACCCCAGTGCTGCAAGGCTGCAGTGCTAACTATTGAGCCACCGTGCTTTTTCCACAGTAAGAGCTCAGGTGTGATCTATATGGCAACCTGCCCATATCCACTTAATTATGTGGGCAAAACTAAGAGAGAACTGAGGAGGAGAGTGAGTGAACATCTGGGTGACATCAGGAATGATCGACATACCCCACTGTCAAGACATATGAGAACAACACATCTGGGTGAAGTAGATGAAATTCTCTTTACAGTTATTGAGGTTGTGAAATCTAGCCCCAGAGGGTGCGATCAGGATAAGGACCTATTGAAACATGAATGTGAATGGACCTTTAGAGTGGATTCCCTTACCCCTAAGTGGATAAACAAACAAATTACATAGGCCTGTTTCTTATAACCATGAGACGTTATGATGGACCTTTGAATCGATTGGATTGTTTTGGCTGACCATATAAGCTAGTTTTTTGTCCCCTCATTGTGGGCTGCACAAATTCTTGTGTCTATTTTTTTATCTGGATTAGACTTCATCATTATATATAGTTTCTGCAGCTAGCACCTGTTCACACTTAGGATGTGCTGGTCAGTTTTCTTATTATATATTACTATAGGAGGTTGTAACTGCCTCCTGTCTGACCTGGCATTCCCCCCATTTAACCAGCAGGTGATGTATATTCTATTCTACCAGCCCATTTGAATTGTAGGTGTTTTAGCCCAGAAGTGACATGTTCTGTCCAGAGTTATAGGCTTGTAGCCCAAGAGAGGCACGTAGGCAGAGAAGTACCCATCAGACGGGAGGTCACCTTGCAGCGGTTGATGGGCACACATGAATTGGCCAATTTATGCGCTAAGAACCTCCGTTTATTGTAAGTAAAGTCCATTGAGTAATATCACAGTTTATATCAAACGTTTTTATTGTCTTTATGTATTTTGGCCATAATGGAGTGCTGCTGTGCTTTCTTTTCATATATCTTATTCAGTTTCTGCAGCTTGCACCTGTTCACATTTAGGATGTGCTGGTCAGTTCTTTTTACACATTTACACATATATATACAGTACAGACCAAAAGTTTGGACACACCTTCTCATTTATAGATTTTTCTGTATTTTCATGACTATGAAAATTGTACATTCACACTGAAGGCATCAAAACTATGAATTAACACATGTGGAATTATATACTTAACAAAAAAGTGTGAAACAACTGAAAATATGTCTTATATTCTAGGTTCTTCAAAGTAGTCACCTTTTGCTTTGATGACTGCTTTGCACACTCTTGGCATTCCCTTGATGAGCTTCAAGAGGTAGTCACCGGAAATGGTCTTCCAACAATCTTGAAGGAGTTCCCAGAGATGCTTAGCACTTGTTGGCCCTTTTGCCTTCACTCTGCGGTCCAGCTCACCCCAAACAAATCTTGATTGGGTTCAGGTCTGGTGACTGTGGAGGCCAGGTCATCTGGCGTAGCACCCCATCACTCTCCTTCTTGGTCAAATAGCCCTTACACAGCCTGGAGGTGTGTTTGGGGTCATTGTCCTGTTGAAAAATAAATGATGGTCCAGCTAAACGCAAACCGGATGGAATAGCATGCCGCTGCAAGATGCTGTGGTAGCCATGCTGGTTCAGTATGCCTTCAATTTTGAATAAATCCCCAACAGTGTCACCAGCAAAGCACCCCCACACCATCACACCTCCTCCTCCATGCTTCACGGTGGGAACTAGGCATGTAGAGTCTATGGCTGTGTGCACACGATACGTTTTTTATGCGTTTCCGCAGCTGCGGAAAAGCTGCGGAAACGCATTAAAAAAGCATGGTAGAAGGGCAGCAATGTTCCCCAATGGAAATCCGCATATGCTGTGCCCATGCTGCGGATTTTTCCGCAGCGTTTATGCTGCGCTCAAAACTCCGCAGCATGTCCATTAATTTTGCGGAAATGCGGCGTTTTCGTCGCCACTGACTTGCATTAGACCGCATGGATTACACATCACTGTATATGTAGATGCGTAATCCACGCGTTCTAATGTGCGGATGGTACCCGGGTGTAGATGAGAGGAGAGTCTCATCCACACCCAGGTACCATTAAAAAATCTGTAAAAAAAAGAATAAAATAAAAAATAAATGTATACTTACCTACTGTCGGCCCGCGTACCGCTCCTGCTTGGTTCCCGGCACTTTGCAGTGAGTTGAAGGACCTGCGCTGACGTCAGAGTCATGTGACAGGTCACGTGACGCTGACGTCGGCAGGTCTTTAAATTCAGTGTTGCCGGAAGGGAGAACGGAGTGAGCTGGACAGCGCGGGCCATCGGAGGGTAAAGTATACATTTATTTTTTATTTTTACCACTCTCTCGGGTCACACTATATAAATCCATACTGTTTGCATGGATTTATATAGTGTGACCTAGTTGTCAAGCACTTTCCAGGTGATGCTAAAATCGCCTGGAAAGCGCTTGTCAATCCACATGCGGAAACGCATGTGAATCCGCATGTATTCCGCAGGAAAAACGCATGCACAATCTGCATGCGTTTTTTCTGCCAGGGAGATGCAGAAATGATGCAGAAATTTTCTGCTTCATTTCTGCATCGTGTGCACATACCCTATCTGTTCACCTTTTCTGCGTCGCACAAAGATCTCAAATTTGGACTCATCAGACCAAAGCACAGATTTCTACTGGTCTAATGTCCATTCCTTGTGTTCTTTAGCCCAAACAAGTCTCTTCTGCTTGTTGCCTGTCTTTAGCAGTGGTTTCCTAGCAGCTATTTTACCATGATGGCCTGCTGCACAAAGTCTCCTCTTAACAGTTGTTGAAGAGATGTGTCTGCTGCTAGAACTCTGTGTGGCATTGACCTGGTCTCTAATCTGAGCTGCTGTTAACCTGCGATTTCTGAGGCTGATGACTCGGATAAACTTCTCCTCAGAAGCAGAGGTGACTCTCGGTCTTCCTTTTCTGGGGCGGTCCTCATATGAGCCAGTTTCTTTGTAGCGCTTGATGGTTTTTGCAACTGTACTTGGGGACACTTTCAAAGTTTTCCCAATTTTTCGCACTGACTGACCTTCATTTCTTAAAGTAATGATGGCCACTCGTTTTTCTTTACTTAGCTGCTTTTTTCTTGCCATAATACAAATTCTAGCAGTCTATTCAGTAGGACTATCAGCTGTGTATTCACCTGACTTCTGCACAACACAACGATGGTCCCAACCCCATTTATAAGGCAAGAAATCCCACTTATTAAACCTGACAGGGCACACCTGTGAAGTGAAAACCATTTCCGTTGACTACCTCTTGAAGCTCGTCAAGAGTGTGCAAAGCAGCCATCAAAGCAAAAGGTGGCTACTTTGAAGAACCTAGAATATAAGACATATTTTCAGGTGTTTCAATCTTTTTTTGGTAAGTATATAATTCCACATGTGTTAATTCATAGTTTTGATGCCTTCAGTGTGAATGTACAATTTTCATAGTCATGAAAATACAGAAAAATATGTAAATGAGAAGGTGTGTCCAAACTTTTGGTCTGTAGTGTATATATATTTACAGATATACACACATACACATTTGATTGTCCTATATGGTCAATGGAGCTCCTCCTTGCTCTCCCCTCTTCTTGTCTTGTCCTCTACCCCTCCCTAAAAAAAGTTATTGTATCATCAGTCTTCATCATCCCCTTATTTTTAGTATAATTTTTTGCCTTGCCGCTCTGTAAATATATGTGATTATAAAATACTCTATCATATGTATAAGTATTGAAGGTGAGGTTTAGAGAGTAATTGCAATTTTATCTGTCTCTCAATTTCCCCGTTTATCAACCAATAGAGTAGTTGTGATAAATATGGTATCCACAGTTTTATCTTTGGCTATGTATATTGGTGGTCAGTGGTTGCGCTCCCGTTTGGAGCGAATCAGAGGGTTGGGCACACCTAAATTGGTTGTTGCTGTTATCCAGCGGAGTTTCTGGTCATGCACAGTACCGTGCGCTCCACAGTAGCAAGGAGAATGTCTGAGGCTGGATCGCACTGCTTCATCTGCACACGTTATTTCCGGTGTAAAGTTTCCGGTCATGTGCAGTACTGTGTGTTCCATAGCATTAAGGTGAGCATCCTGAGTCGGAACGCATCGCATCAGTGGGACGCGTCACTTCCTGCGGTGGCTGATAGGCGCGTACTCCGTGATAATGTATGGTGGTGGATGGGTTGCGCTTTCTGAGCTTTAAATGATCTTAGCCTGACTGCTTCATATGTGGTTTATATCAGGGCACACTGAGCGGCGATTATTGAGTAATGGGGGTTATATCTAGAGAGGGTCAAAGGGGCGGTTACACAGGAAGTTATCAAAATGATTGGGGAGGAGACTGTTTGAGAGGGAGCTCTATATAAAAGGACATGTAAACAAACTGCGGCCCACATAATAGATAGTGTGGGTAGGGGGTCTAAAGAGGAGGGCCAACCCCCATCTTCACACACAAGTGCCTACTCAAAACCATATATATATAAATAGGAGAACTATTGAGTATAATGGCATAAGAAGCTTTATTTCATAAATAATTCATTTAAAATTAGTACATCACATCAAAAATATGAAATATTATAAAGACAGAGACATACAGACAAATAGTCCCAATTTTTATTGCTGACCTCTACGAAGGGTCCATCCAAGGGGTCATAAAGCATACTAGTGCAGGGATAGAGAGAGAAGCAAGTGATCAAACGGCTTACATGCAATTATACTAAGTTCATGGAGCCCACTCTACCACAAGAGCTAAATTGCACCTCACTCACCGAGTAAAGGAGAGCCCAAGTCTGAGAGGAACGGCACAGGGACTGGTCAATGGCAAAAGAGAGCCTCGACGCACGTTTCGCCAGTGATTAACCTTGGCTTTCACAAGAGGCATGTGTGGTTGCGCTTTCAGGACCTTTAAATATGCCCCCAAGAGATCACGTGTATAGTCACGTGACTCTCCAATATGGCTGCCGAACATCAGATGAAAGGCGGCGTATGTGCTGCGGCTACCACCGCCTCCATGTGCGCGTCCCAGCCGTCATGACGTCAGCACGTGACCGGAAGTGCGGGTAAGCGATATTCCCGGCGACGCGCCGAAGGCTTATTGACAGCTGAGCGCAGCCATAGGGCGGGGGAGACCGGGCGCATGCGCACAACATCTGTGCACAGACAGGCATAGGGGGAAATAATAATATTCATGCATTGAACCTAATATCACATAAAGTATGAGGGATTATAGCACTCAATGATAATCATAAGGATGCTAGCAAACATCAAAATACAAAGGGGAAACATACATTATACAAAAATATATGTGCATATATTCTTCGCCATCTATCCAATCTATTACAGATATCAGGATGAGAGGGGTCCACAGACAAAGTTCGTCTCTACAAATGGTATGGGATAGACGGTTCTTAAGGCGCCATCAATTATACGAAAATATATATGCACAAATTCTTCACCATCTATCCAATATATTGCAGATGTCAGGATGGAAGGGGTCCACAGACAGAATACGTCTCTACAGATGGTATAGAGTAGACGGTTCCTAAAGTGCAATCACTATATAAAAGAAGTGAGTACAAAGAATAAGAACAAATAAAATTTTAAAAAATTAAGAATAAAAACATAGAACCATGGTCCCTAATTTAGGGACCATGGTTCTATGTTTTTATTTGTTCTTATTATTTGTACTCACTTCTTTTATATAGTGATTGCGCTTTAGAAACCGTCTACTCTATACCATTTGTAGAGACGAACTTTGTCTGTGGACCCCTCTCATCCTGATATCTGTAATAGATTGGATAGATGGCGAAGAATATATGCACATATATTTTGTATAATGTATGTTTCCCCTTTGCATTTTGATGTTTGCTAGCATACTTATGATTATCATTGAGTGCTATAATCCCTCATACTTTGTGATATTAGGTTCAATGCATGAATATTATTATGATCGGATGGCACTTTAATTTGCTACCACATTGATTCTTGGCAGTAGATTTGTCCATTACATACATATTTCCCCCTATGCCTGTCTGTGAGCAGATGTTGTGCTCATGCGCCCGGTCTCTCCCGCCCTATGGTAGCGCTCAGCTGTCAATAAGCCTTCAGCGCGTCGCCGGGAATAGCGCTTACCCGCACTTCCAGTCACGTGCCGAAGTCATGACGGCTGGGGCGCGCACATGGAGGCGGTGGTAGCAGCAGCACATGCGCAGCCTTTCATCTGATGTTCGGCGGCCATATTGGAGAGTCACGTGACAATACACATGATCTCTTGGGGGCATATTTAAAGGTCCTGAAAGCGCAACCACACACGTCTCTTGAGAAAGCCAAGGATAATCACCGGCGAAACGCGCGTCGAGGCTCTCTTTTGCCATTGACCAGTCCCTGTGCCGTTCCTCTCAGACTTGGGCTCTCCTTTACTCGGTGAGTGAGGTGCAATTTAGCTCTTGTGGTAGAGTGGGCTCCATGAACTTAGTATAATTGCATGTAAGCCGTTTGATCACTTGCTTCTCTCTCTATCCCTGCACTAGTATGCTTTATGACCCCTTGGATGGACCCTTCGTAGAGGTCAGCAATAAAAATTGGGACTATTTGTCTGCATGTCTCTGTCTTTATAATATTTCATATTTTTGATGTGATGTACTAATTTTAAATGAATTATTTATGAAATAAAGCTTCTTATGCCATTATACTCAATAGTTCTCCTATTTATGTATAAAAGGACATGTGTTGAATCAGACAGACATGCAAATATCCACCACATTTACCTGCCATCAGGCCTCCTGAAGAGCTAACAGGGCGAAACGTGTAGAGGCGATGTAGAGGATCTTTATCACACATTGATAAGTACTTTGTTTCTATCATGGTTTATTATCCTTGAAGTATAATTGCTCACATTGCTAAGGAAGATATTATTAAAGTCTCCTTATATGTATTCATAAATCGATATAAGTGTGATCCATATGGGCTGCTGGTGCAATTGGTTAAATCACATTTATATGGTCAATTTTGTCTCATGCACAGTGCACTTAAACTATGGTATAATCTTTTAAAATGTATAGGTCTGATCAACTAAATATTGATCTGCTATGGACCTGATTGTTATAGCACTATGAACTTTGAATCACTTCTCTTTCCATTATTATCAGTAAGATAGTGATTTCAAACAGAGGTGTGTGATAATGACACTACTTTAATTTCATATAATTTGATTGATTATCATTTGTTGCATTATGACTTACCCTTAGCACACTAGGAGTGATCTATGTATAGAAACAGAGCTTCCTGTTAGGAGATATAGACATTTATGCAACAAATAGAAAAATGAATAGCAGCACTCACCTTAGTCCTTTGGCTAAAAAGTCCTTTTTGTCATAGCATTCTGGACAATCATATGCAGCGGTCTATCGGAGGTGCAGCGGAGACAGCGGGGAGACGAGAGGACGACGGCCGTTTCGCGACTTACAAACGCTTCTACGGGTCCAAACTTTAAAGGAAGTGCAAAAGATTCTTCCTTTATAGGAGGAGTTTAGTATACATAATTAAAATCTAATTAACATAAAAACATTCATTAAAAAAACATACAGATGCTATACAATATTCTATAAAAAGACTGCCATATCTAGCTTTTCATTTAGCCCTAGCGGGCCCTGGGCTTCTTCTTTTAATATCCATTTCCCTTCTCTTGCTAACAGGAAATGATTGTGATTTCCCCCTTGTATGGGGTATTTTAACTGTTCAATGCCTGGAAATTGCAGTACACGAGGGTTTGCATTGTGACATTCCCGAATGAGTTGAATCAATCTAGGTGAGCCTTTACCAGAGGAAATGGAATCATAGTGTTCTCTAAATCTGACAAATAAAGGGCGGATGGTTTTTCCGATATAATAGAATTTACATGGACAGTATAATATACACTGCTCAAAAAAATAGAGGGAACACTTAAACAACAGAATGTAACTCCAAGTAAATCAAGCTTCTGTGAAATCAAACTGTCCACTTAGGAAGCAACACTGATTAACAATCAATTTCACATGCTGTTGTGCAAATGGAATAGACAATAGATGGAAATTATTGGCAATTATCAAGACACCCTCAATAAAGGAGTGGTTCTGCAGGTGGGGACCACAGACCACATCTCAGTACCAATGCTTTCTGGCTGATGTTTTGGTCACTTTTGAATGTTAGTTGTGCTTTCACACTCGTGGTAGCATGAGACGGACTCTACAACCCACAGAAGTTGCTCAGGTAGTGCAGCTCATCCAGGATGACATATCAATGCGAGCTGTGGCAAGAAGGTTTGCTGTGTCTGTCAGCGTAGTGTCCAGAGTCTGGAGGTGCTACCAGGAGACAGGCCAGTACACCAGGAGACGTGGAGGGGGCCTTAGGAGGGCAACAACCCAGCAGCAGGACCGCTACCTCCGCCTTTGGTCAAGGAGGAACTGGAGGAGAACTGCCAGAGCCCTGCAAAATGACCTCCAGCAGGTCACAAATGTGCATGTGTCTGCACAAACGGTTAGAAACCGACTCCATGAGGATGGTATGAGGGCCCGAAGTCCACAGATGAGGGTTGTGCTCACAGCCCAACACCGTGCAGGACACTTGGCATTTGCCACAGAACACCAGGATTGGCAAAGTCACCACTGGCACCCTATGCTCTTCACAGATGTAAGCAGGTTCACATTGAGCACATGTGACAGAGTCTGGAGAAGCCGTGGAGAGCGATCTGCTGCCTGCAACATCCTTCAGCATGACCGATTTGGCAGTGGGTCAGTAATGGTGTGGGGTGGTATTTCTTTGGAGGGCAGCACAGCCCTCCATGTGCTCGCCAGAGGTAGCCTGACTGCCATTAGGTAATGAGATGAGATCCTCAGACCCCTTGTGAGACCATATGTTGGTGCAGTTGGCCCTGGGTTCCTCCTAATGCAGGACAATGCCAGACCTCATGTGGCTGGAGTGTGTCAGCAGTTCCTGCAAGATGAAGGCATTTAAGCTATGGACTGACCCGTCCGTTCCCCAGACTTGAATCTGATTGAGCACATCTGGGACATCATGTCTCGCTCCATCCACGAACGTGACTTTGCACCACAGACTGTCCAGGAGTTGGCGGATGCTTTAGTCCAGGTCTGGGAGGAGATCCCACAGGAGACCATCCGCAACCTCATCAGGAGCATGTCCAGGTGTTGTAGGGAGGTCATATAGGCACGTGCAGGCCACACACAATACTGAGCCTCATTTTGACTTGTTTTAAGGACATTACATCAAAGTTGGATCAGCCTGTAGTGTGTTTTTCCACTTTAATTTTGGGGGTGACTCCAAATCCAGGCCTCCATTGGTTAATAAATTTGATTTCCATTGGTGATTTATGTGTGATTTTGTTGTCAGCACATTCAGCTTTGTACAGAACAAAGTATTCAATGAGAAGATTTCATTCATTCAGATCATGTGTTGAGTGTTCCCTTTATTTTTTTGAGCAGTGTATATACCACATGTTTGGTCCTGCATGAGAAATTATTTTACTTCGTGCCATATAGCTCCTATTTTTAGATTTTTCCCTGTAATGTGTGCCTGGCAAAAAGAACAATTACCACACCTGTAATTTCCAGTCAACGAATTTTCTTCTAACTATGTCTTTTTTTCGGTAGTGCGTCTAAATCTATTATGTATCAATAAATCTCCCAAATTTTTATTCCTTTTATATGAAAAAAAGTAACAGCTACCAATATGCTACTTCATTATGACAGTGCACATCTTTCTCATACTAAAAGAACTGTACCATATAGTCAATACTTGAGCATAAGAAAAATTAACAATACTGATCAAGGTTTTTTGAAACAGGCAGAGGAACTAACAGGTTCTCTAGGAGAGGATAGATACCCAATTACACTACCGAGAGAAGCACAAGATAGAGCACACAAGAAAAAACAACATGAATTAATCAAACAACAACATAAAAATGCAAAAGTAGATTCTAACCAAAAGAGAAAATGTATTTTTAATTTTAAACAAAGTGCCAACACAGATCTAATACAGAATGCAGTAAGGAACAATTGGCATTTACTTGAAAGTGATCCGGATCTCTGTGATATAGCTTTGAACAAACCATTATTTTCATATAGAAGGAATAAATATTATATTATAATATTATACTGTCCATGTAAATTCTATTATATTGGAAAAACCATTTGTCAGATTTAGAGAACACTATGATTCCATTTCCTCTGGTAAAGGCTCACCTAGATTGATTCAACACATTCGGGAGTGTCACAATGCAAACCCTCGTGTACTGCAATTTCCAGGCATTGAACAGTTAAAATACCCCATACAAAGGGGAAATCACAATCAGTTCCTGTTAGCAAGAGAAGGGAAATGGATATTAAAAGCAGAAGCCCAGGGCCCGCTAGGGCTAAATGAAAACCTAGATATGGCAGTCTCTTTCTAAAATATTGTATAGCATCTGTATGTTTTTTTTAATGAATGTTTTTATGTTAATCAATTAACTTTTAATTATGTATACTAAACTCCTCCTATGTGTAGAAGCGCTTGTAAGACGCAAAACGGCCGTCGTCCTCTCGTCTCCCCGCTGTCTGCGCTGCACCTCCGATAGACCGCTGCATCGAAATAAAGGACTTTTTAGCCAAAGGACTAAGGTGAGTACTGCTATTCATTTTTCTACTTGTTGCATAGATGCCATCCTTTAGCCTTTGCACCACTATTATTGTCCTTTATCACTGCTGGTGTTCAGCTATATAAATATCACACAGTGGTGCCTGAAGATTTTTTCCATTCTCCTGTTGGATATAGACATTTGACTCGGGTCATCCAGGGCATCTGAGGGCTAGCCGCCGTGGAGCGGGGGCGCCGTAACGCTTTCCCGATAGGGTGCCAACCTCCGCTGTTAGGCAGGGAAATTGATAGGTGTTAAATTAGGGTCATTTAGATAGTCAATATACAGAATTTTGAGGTATTTGAAAAGTTTCTTTTGGGTAAGGGTATGTGCACACTGTCAGGAATGGCAGCGCTTTGAAAGCAGCATACTGATGCTGCGTCCAAAGCGCTGCACACAGGTAAATCCGCATGTGTTTATTGAACACATGCGGCGTCACCGCAGCCTATACATTACACTAGTAGAATTTCTTTTGCAGTATGGAAGAGAAATTCTACTAGTGTAATGTATAGTCTTCACAGACAGCAGCATGTCAATTTCTCTTGCGGAGACTAGCATTTCAGCAAGAGAAATTGACATGCTGCGGTCTGTGAAGACGTGTCGCATGTCCTTCTCCGCGGGTGAGCCGCAGGAGCAGACAGACGGATAGTGGGCATGGGATTTATATAAATCCCACCCACTATGCTGTAACATCTGGCCGCTGCAGATTGGAAGCAGACCAAGTGTGCTGCGTCCAATCCGCAGCAAACACTGACCGTGTGCATGCACCCTAACACTTTATGGTGTCTGTGTGTTCGTGGTCATATTTTTGACATTTTAAAAACCCTCGTCAATAAAAATTTATGTTTTAACTGGTCCTATTATGATTCATAAATTAGCTTTTCGGGACATTTTTCTTAAATAAAATTCAGGAGCTTACAGGTCATCGCCCCTGGGTGACCCCGCGGCCATCTTTCGGCCCAGGGTCACCATGGAGACCATCGGCACAACGCCGATGGGCGCAGAGAGGGAGCTCCCTCCCTCTGTGAAACTCCTCGATGTCGCTGTCACTATTGATAGTAGCATCATAGGGGTTAAAAGCCCGCGATCAGTGCTAGCACTGATCATGGGCACTGCTACAGGGTGTCAGTCCTCATATAGAGCTAACACTCGCACTTGATCGCGGTGGCGGTCTCTGTGAGCCTGCCCGATGCGAGGAAGTATATGTAGGCGGTTTGCGGGATAGCAGCTCCCGTGGCGCCGTACATATACTGCTAGTCAGGAAA
Source organism: Phyllobates terribilis (assembly GCF_046119375.1). NCBI lineage: Eukaryota > Metazoa > Chordata > Amphibia > Anura > Dendrobatidae > Phyllobates > Phyllobates terribilis. Next base: position 168,655 of record NW_027364751.1, read on the forward strand.
GGGTTAAAGAATCACAAAATAATGAAAAAAAAAACATGGTATGCGCTACCGATTCCAGACAATTTTGCATTCAAAAAGTTGAATGGCGTTCCTTCCCATTTGAGCCTTGCACCCGAACAGTAGATTTCCACAACATATGGGGTATCGGCAAACTTAGGAGAAATTGCACATCAAACTGTATGGTGCAATTTCTCCTGTTGCCCTTGTGAAAAAAAAAAAAATTGGGGTTAAAAGAACATTTTTTTTGTAAAAATTTGATTTTTTTTATTTTCACAGCTCAACTTTATAAACTTCTATGAAGAACCCGGGGGTTCAAGTTGCTCACCACACATCTGGATACATTCCTTGAGGGGTCTAGTTTCTATTGTTTAAGCACATCAGGGACTCTCCAAATGCGATATGGCGTCCGCTAGTGATCCCAGCAAATTTTGCATTCAAGAAGTCAAATAGTTATTTCCCTTCCGAACCCTGCCATGCGCCCAAACAGTAGTTTTCCATCACATATTGGTCATCGGTGTACTCAGGAAAAACTGCATAACAAATTGTAAAGTGCACTTCCTCCTGTTACCCTTGTGAAAATGCAAAATTTGGGGCTAAAAATTTTGTAGGGAAAAATGTGATTTTTTTTTTTTCATAAGTTATGTTATAAACTTCTGCGAAGTATTGGGGAATTCTAGGTGCTCGACACACATCTAGATACATTCCTTCAGGGGTTTAGTTTCCCAAATGGGTTGACTTGTGGGGGGTGGCTTTCCACTATTCAGACACACCAGGAACTCCCCAAACACCACATGGCATCCGCTAATGATGCCAGCCAATATTGCATTCAAAAACTCAAATGGCACGTCTGTTCCGAGACCTGATATTCGCACCAACAGTACTTTTCCTCCACATATGGGGTATTGGCGTACTCAGAAGAAACTGCACAGCAAATTGTATTGTGCATTTTCTTACCCTTGTGAAAATTCTACTGTGTCATGAAAGTTAGCCGCCATCTTAGGTATGATACGTCATACCTGAAGATATTCCCTATTGTCACACAGCTTCTACCATGTCAGATTTCTGCAGCCCCTGGTAAACAGAGCAATTCGCCCCCACCTCTGGAGATCAGTCTCCAGAAACGTTTTTGATATGGTAAATAGATGGGCCATTTTTTCTGTGTCCAAGAAGGACAGAGTCAGCTAGGCCCCAGGGGGGTAATTAACACCTTGATGTCACTGGAAACCAAAAGCAAACCATTTGTGCATGCCTGCAAACCTTTCCATTGTCCAGGAACCATGTGCTTTCTTTGTGGAAAATGGCCACCCAAAAGCTACAAGATACAGTATCAATTTCTAACCACACGATACAAGTTAGGGAACCCAAATAAAATGTATCATGTGAGGAAGGTGCCCGCGGACACAATCATGGGACTCATAAATCCCTGAGTGGCCTGGAAAGCTGGATATTTAGAAGAACCATATACAAGGTCTCAGGGGAGGCATGTTTAGAGTCAATGGCTTCCCCACAAGAGGAGGATCACGATGAGACCTCTGGTGATACGATGAGGTCACCCCAGGGAAAGTTATGGGTACTTTTCTAAAATGAAGCTAAAATGAGCATTGGTTGGGGGGCGGGTTTTAGTAAACTGACATCACCAAGAGTGGGCGTGACAGGACTTTAGTATAGCCGACAGTCAGAAACCCCCTCAGTTTGACCCAGGAGATGATGTGAACAACTCCTACCGTCGGGTCCAGGTATCTGAGTGGGAGGAGCACCTTTGCCATGTGCTACTGAGGCCTGGACGACTGCAACTAAGCTTGAACCTGTGGGATCGCAATCCTCCCTTGCACCACAAGAACGGTAACTGATTTATCGTTGTTATTCCTGTGTTTTGTACTTCTAATTGCTATATTTCTTATTCTGGCCAAAATACCATTGTATAGTTAATGGTATAGCCTTGTAATCTAGTGTATTCTTATAATCGATTAAATCATAAATTAATCGTGGGCTGTATCCTTTACTCTGCATATACGAATCCATTGGTCCGGAAACGCTTGGCTGAAACGCTACTGGGTTGGTTCCTGACCCGATACAAGTCTATTAACGGACCGGGCTTGTATCAAACGAGAACTGGTGGCAGCATACCATCTGGGGGATTTGAGGAAGGCTAGCAGTGACGGTCAGAGGTGTGGATATATATTACTGGCGCAGCCAGGGGAATATATATACCGCCCTCACTGAAGAGGGCCTCAAATACCCAGAGGGCTACAGGACGGCCTCTCCGGCGACCACTCACTCTAGGTGCAGTACCTTGACTGACCTGAGAGGCAAGGGGGCGCCAGAGAGTTGTGCCTGTATCGTGGCGTCACGGATTGGTGACGTGTAAGGGACAACACACCACCGTGCTTTCCCCCCCTGGTAGCAGCTTCCTGGCACCACTTACTCTAGGTGCAGTACCTTGACTCACCTGAGAGGTAAGGGGGAGCCAGAGAGCTGCACCCACCGGCCGGCTTTCATCAAATCTACATTTGGGGCTTAATGAACATTTTTGTGGGAAAAATGTGACTTTTTATTTTCACGGCTCTACATTATAAACTTCTGTGAAGCATCTGGAAGTTCAACGTGTTCAACACACATCTATATACATTCCATGAAACAGGGGCGGACATACCGTCGGTGCAGCTGCACGTGGGCTCGGAGGTGCAGGGGGGCCCTTGCAGGGTGGCTAATAATGAGGGCAATTGCCCTCATTATGAGCAGCGGGCAGGGAGCGATTGATGCATCTCCGTTGCCAACAGGAGATAAGATAATGGCTGTGGAGCTGCACGAATCCATCCTCTGCTTCCTGCCCAGTGCTTTCTCTCTCATACAGGCGCGCACGGCTTGATGACATCAGCATGTAGTGCGCGCCTGTGGTAGAGGACAATGAATGGAGTGGGGAGAGGACAATGAGGAGTGGGGGAGATTATAATGGGGGGGTGCAGAGAGGTCAATGATGGGGGTGGGGAGAGAACAATGAATGGAGTGAGGAGAGGCCTCAACTGTACTTGAGGACACTTTCAAAGTTTTCCCAATTTTTCAGACTGACTGAATATATATATACAGTACAGACCAAAAGTTTGGACACACCTTCTCATTTAAAGATTTTTCCACATTTTCATGACTTTGAAAATTGTATATTCACACTGAAGGCATCAAAACTATGAATTAACACACGTGGAATTATATACTAACAAAATAGTGTGAAACAACTGAAAATATGTCTTATATTCTAGGTTCTTCAAAGTAACCTTTTGCTTTGATGGCTGCTTTGCACACTCTTGGCATTCTCTTGATGAGCTTCAAGAGGTAGTCGCCCAAAATGGTTTTCACTTCACAGATGTGCCCTGTCAGGTTTAATAAGTGGGATTTCTTGCCTTATAAATGGGGTTGGGACCATCAGTTGTGTTGTGCAGAAGTCAGGTGGATATACAGCTGATAGTCCTACTGAATGGACTGTTAGAATTTGTATTATGGCAAGAAAAAAGCAGCTAAGTAAAGAAAAAGGAGTGGCCATCATTACTTTAAGAAATGAAGGTCAGTCAGTCCGAAAAATTGGGCAAACTTTGAAAGTGTCCCCAAGTGCAGTTGCAAAAACCATCAAGCGCTACAAAGAAAATGGCTCACATGAGGACCACCACAGGAAAGGAAGACCAAGAGTCACCTCTGCTTCTGAGGAGAAGTTTATCCGAGTCACCAGCCTCAAAAATCGCAGGTTAACAGCAGCTCAGATTAGAGACCAGGTCAATGCCACACAGAGTTCTAGCAGCAACATCTCTACAACAACTGTTAAGAGGAGACTTTTTGCAGCAGGCCTTCATGGTAAAATAGCTGCTAGGAAACCACTGCTAAGGACAGGCAACGAGCAGAAGAGACTTGTTTGGGCTAAAGAACACAAGGAATGGACATTAGACCAGTGGAAATCTGTGCTTTGGTCTGATGAGTCCAAATTTGAGATCTTTGGTTCCAACCACCGTGTCTTTGTGCGACGCAGAAAAGGTGAACGGATGGACTCTACATGCCTGGTTCCCACCGTGAAGCATGGAGGAGAAGGTGTGATGGTGTGGGGGTGCTTTGCTGGTGACACTGTTGGGGATTTATTCAAAATTGAAGGCATACTGAACCAGCATGGCTACCACAGCATCTTGCAGCGGCAAGTTATTCCATCCGATTTACGTTTAGCTGGACCATCATTTATTTTTCAACAGGACAATGACCCCAAACATACCTCCAGGCTGTGTAAGGGCTATTTGACCAAGAAGGAGAGTGATGGGGCGCTACGCCAGATGACCTGGCCTCCACAGTCACCAGACCTAATCCCAATCAAGATGGTTTGGGGTGAGCTGGACCGCAGAGTGAAGGTAAAAGGGCCAACAAGTGCTAAGTATCTCTGGGAACTCCTTCAAGATTGTTGAAAGACCATTTCCGGTGACTACCTCTTGAAGCTCATCAAGAGAATGCCAAGAGTGTGTAAAGCAGTCATCAAAGCAAAAGGTGGCTACTTTGAAGAACCTAGAATATAAGACATATTTTCAGGTGTTTCACACTTTTTTGCTAAGTATATAATTCCACATGTGTTAATTCATAGTTTTGATGCCTTCAGTGTGAATGTACAATTTTCATAGTCATGAAAATACAGAAAAATCTATAAATGAGGTGTGTCCAAACTTTTGGTCTGTACTGTATAACAAGTGTATTCTTGTTATTTCTGTTAGTCACAGTGCCCTCTTTTATTACATATATAAAATGCCATAAAAGGAGGGGTTCTAAGCACATTTCTTGCACAGGGTCCCCAAGATGTCAGTGTTCGCCCCCGCCTTGAATGGTCTAGTTTATGGAGGTTTCCATTTTTAAATCACATCAGGGGGTCTCCAAAAGTGACATGGCGTCCGCAGTCGATTCCATCCATTTTTTGCATTCAAAAAGTCAAACAGTGCTCCTTCCCTTCCGAGCCGCTGTGCGACAAAACAGTAGCTTTCCCCCACATATGTGTTATTGGCGCACTCAGGAGAAATAGCACAAAATATTTTGGAGTCCATTTGTGAAAATAAAAAATTTGGGGCTAAAGTTACAAATTTTAGAAAAAAAATAAAATGTTAATTTTTTTCCTTCCACATTAATTCTTGTGATGCATTAATTCCTGCGAAGGGATAAACTTCTTGAATGTGGTTTTGAGGACTTTGAGGCGTGTAATTTTTAGGCCCTGTTCACACATGTTGTTTTTTTATGTCAAAAATCTGCAGCAAAACTGATCTCTGGAAGGAAATCAGCTGGGTCAAAAACAGAGGTTTTGCTGCATTATTTATGTTGTTTTGGTGCGTTTTTGGAATTTTTTTTTGCAGAATTATCTCTTGTTCATGCTTTGTCTCTTTTATGCATGTAAATTAAGTACAGTGAAAAAAAAAATCTCATTCTGGTTTTGGCATAATAGTGGGGGAGGTAAATTGTTCAGGATTCATACTCATACGTCCAAGGTTGTAAAGGGGTTAAGGGTATAAAAATTAAAGGTTTGAAAATTGCGACATTTTCACCAAATTTCCATTTTTTTCACAAATAAACGCAAGTCATATTGAACAAATTTTACCACTAACGTGAAGTACAATACGTCATGAAAAAACAATCTCAGAATCAGTGGGATCCGTTGAAGCGTTCCAGAGTAATTACCTCATAAAGTGGTCAGAATTGTAAAAATTGGGCTGGCAGAAAGATGAAAACAAGCTTGGGGGGTGAAGGGGTTAAATAAAATTTGGTGAGATCATGGTCAAATGACCTTGATGTCACCAAACGTCCTTAGGAAGTCTTAACCTCGGAATAAAAACGCTGGTGACCTCTAAGGCTATGTGCCCACGATGCAGAAATGCTCAGGATTTTTCCCGAGCGTTTCTGCATCTCCCTGGCAGAAAAAAACACATGCGGATTGTACATGTGGATTGTACATGCGGATTGTACATGCGGATTGTACATGCGGATTGTACATGCGGAATGTACATGCGGATTGTACATGCGGATTGTACATGCGGATTGTACATGCGGATTGTACATGCGGATTGTACATGCGGATTGTACATGCGGAATGTACATGCGGATTGTACATGTGGATTGTACATGCGGATTGTACATGCGGATTGTACATGCGGATTGTACATGCGGAATGTACATGCGGATTGTACATGCGGATTGTACATGCGGATTGTACATGCAGATTGTACATGCGGATTGTACATGCGGATTGTACATGCGGTTTTCCTGCCAGGTACATGCGGAAGTGAAGTGTTCTTCACTGGCATTTCCACATGCGGGTTGTCAAGCGCTTTCCAAGCGATTTTAGCATCACTTGGAAAGTGCTTGTCAACTTGGTCACACTATATGAATCCATGCAACCGGCATATAGTGTGACCCGAGAGAATGTCAAAAAATAAACAAATAAATATATACTTACCCTCCGATGGCCCATGCTGGCTTGCTTCACCGTCCCGACTGCTGGCAGTGGTAAACTGAAGGACTTGCCGACGTCAGCGTCGCGTGACCCGTCACATGACTGTGACGTCAGCGCAGGTCCTTCATTCCATCGCGAACTGCCACCAAGCAAGGAGGAGCGCGCCGCGGGCCGCCAGAAGGTAAGTATCATATTTATTTTTTATTTTATTCTTTTTTTCACAGTTTCTATGGTACCCGGGTCCGGAGGAGAGTCTCCTCTTCTCTAGACCTGGGTACCAGCCGTACATTAGAACGCATGGAATGTGCATCTACATACAGTTATATGAAAAAGTTTGGGCACCCCTATTAATCTTAAGCTTAATGTTTTATAAAAATTGGTGTTTTTGCAACAGCTATTTCAGTTTGATATATGTAATAACTGTTGGACACAGTAATGTTTCTGCCTTGAAATGAGGTTTATTGTACTTACAGAAAATGTGCAATCTGCATTCAAACAAAATTTGACAGGTGCATAAGTATGGGCACCTCACCAGAAAAGTGACATTAATATTTAGTAAATCCTCCTTTTGCAAAAATAACAGCCTCTAGTCGCTTCCTGTAGCTTTTAATGATTTCCTGGATCCTGGATGAAGGTATTTTTGACCATTCCTCTTTACAAAACAATTCCAGTTCAGTTAAGTTTGATGGTCGCCGAGCATGGACAGCCCTCTTCAAATGATCCCACAGATGTTCAATGATATTCAGGTCTGGGGACTGGGATGGCCATTCCAGAACATTGTAATTGTTCCTCTGCATGAATGCCTGAGTAGATTTGGAGCGGTGTTTTGGATCATTGTCTTGCTGAAAGATCCATCCCCTGCGTAACTTCAACTTTGTCACTGATTCTTGAACATTATTGTCAAGAATCTGCTGATACTGAGTGGAATCCATGCGTCCCTCAACTTTAACAAGATTCCCGGTGATGGCATTGGCCACACAGCCCCAAAGCATGATGGAACCTCCACCAAATTTTACTGTGGGTAGCAAGTGTTTTTCTTGGAATGCTGTGTTTTTTTGCCGCCATGCATAACGCCTTTTTGTATGACCAAACAACTCAATCTTGGTTTCATCAGTCCACAGGACCTTCTTCCAAAAAGAAATTGGCTTCTCCAAATGTGCTTTTGCATACCTCAGCCGACTCTGTTTGTGGCGTGCTTGCAGAAACGGCTTCTTTCGCATCACTCTCCCATACAGCTTCTCCTTGTGCAAAGTGCGTTGTATAGTTGACCGATGCACAGTAACACCATCTGCAGCAAGTTGATGCTGCAGCTCTCTGGAGGTGGTCTGAGGATTGTCCTTGACTGATCTCACCATTCTTCTTCTCTGCCTTTCTGATGTTTTTCTTGGCCTGCCACTTCTGGCCTTAACAAGAACTGTCCCTGTGTTCTTCCATTTCCTTACTATGTTCCTCACAGTGGAAACTGACAGGTTAAATCTCTGAGACAGCTTTTTGTATCCTTCCCCTGAACAACTATGTTGAATAATCTTTGTTTTCAGATCATTTGGCAGTTGTTTTGAGGAGCCCATGATGCCACTCTTCAGAGGAGATTCAAACAGGAGAACAACTTGCAAGTGGCGACTTTAAGTAGCTTTTCTCATGATTGCATACACCTGGCTATGAAGTTCAAAGCTCAATGAGGTTACAAAACCAAAAAAAGTGCTTTAGTAAGTCAGTAAAAAGTAGGTAGGAGTATTTAAAACAAGAAAATGATAAGGGTGCCCATACTTATGCACCTGTCAAATTTTGTTTGAATGCAGATTGCACATTTTCTGTTAGTACAATAAACCTCATTTCAAGGCAGAAACATTACTGTGTCCAACAGTTATTACATATATCAAACTGAAATAGCTGTTGCAAAAACACCAATTTTTATAAAACATTAAGCTTAAGATTAATAGGGGTGCCCAAACTTTTTCATATAACTGTATACAGTGATGCGTAATCCATTTGTTCTAATGCAAGTCAATGGCGGCGAAAACGTAGCACTTCCGCAAAATAATTGGTAGTGCTGCGTTTTTTTCCGCAATGATAATCCACAGCGGAAATTTCTGCAGCATGTGCACAGCACGTGCGGATTATCATTGGGGAACATGGCAGGCCTTCTACCATGCGTTTTTTAAGCATTTCTGCAGCGTTTTTGCCGCTGCGGAAACACTTAAAAAACGCATCGTGGGCACACAACCGACGAAAGTTGGGGTCTTGGTCAATTGCCCAGTTTGCTCTCCACCCACTTTAATGCTGGCCTTAACTGTAACTAGGGCTTATTTTTGGGGATTATATTTCAAGCATACGCCAAAAACTCTGTAAAATCATGCAAAGGCTTATTTTAGGTGTAGGTTTTATATCCAGGAAAACACAGTATTTATAAAGATATTGTCCTAGTAATGGACATAAGAGAATGAAATCAGACTTACCCTCTTCTGTGCCGTTTAAGCTTTGTCTGCTGAAGAAAAAAAAATGTCAAGTATTTAGGATTTACACAGAGAGTGATACTACGCATCAAACACGTTCCTCCAACCTGGCCCAAACAGGTTCTGGGCAATAGAACTGTCACCAAATTGAGTTATTAGAAAATTTTCTGCGCAGAAAAAATCCTGACCATGTGCACAGAACTTGCAGAATGTCATAGGAAGTCATGGGAAAAGGTATGCAATGCGTTTCTGGAGCGTTTATGCGCTGCAAATACGCAACAAAAAACGCACCAAAAAAGCATCGTGGGCACACAGCCGAATAACTTGTGTTTTTGAAGGGTTATATAACCCTGAGCCACTGATCTCACACCATAATTACAGAAAAAGTGATGCCCTGCATCAAATTCAGGTAATTCCAGCCTAGTCCAAATGGGTTCTGGGTATCAAAAATGGCATCAAAGTAGGCAATTAGCCAGTTTTCACAGATTTGAATAAGTATCTGGTGTTGCTAAATGGTTGAATGAATATTGGTCTTACATCACCAGCACACAGAAGAGGAACACCCATATTATAATCAATTTCCTTCAGGATGGTCAAAGTGGTTACTGATCTGAAAAGCTGGCATCAAAGTGGACAAAAATTGTAACTTTGTACTGATTTGAAGAAGTTACTGGTTTATTTTTAGAGTTAGAGGGGTTGTCCGGCCTTAGGTTACAAGTCTGAAGTCACTGCATGTGATTGCAGACTTGTGAATCCTCACAATGCACACACTGCTCACTGTGAGGATCCTCCGGTGCCAGCGCCATTAGTGGGCAGTCATGTGACCACAAGTATGCAAATTGCATACTTCCAGCCACTTTCTGACTAGATTGTATCCAGCCTCACTTAATACACTTGCATTGAGGGAGGTCACGCTCATATAGTCAGGATATGGCTGAAGTATGCAAATTACACATGACCGCCAACTCCTTGTGCCGCCATCGGAGAAATCTTACAGTGAGCAATATTTGCGATGTGAGGATTCACAAGTCTGCAGGTACATACAGTAGCCTAAGGCCGGACAACCCCTTAAACTCTAAAAAAAACTAAATCAGTAACTTATTCAACCCACGACAAAGTTGAAATTTGCCCACCTTGATGCCAGCTTTTCTGATTAATAACCACTTTGGCCATCCAGAAGGAAACTGTGATGTGGGTCTTCCTCTTCTGTGTGGTGGTGCAGTAAAACCAGTAGTACTAAGTCATACAACCATTTGCCCACTTTGATGCCAGTTCACATGCCCAGAACCCATTTGGGCCATGCTGGAGTGACCTGAATCTCATGCAGGGCATCACTATTGTATAACAGTGATGTGAGATCACTGGCCCACAGTTATTTAAAAGGGGTACCCCAGGGAGATAGACATTTATTTTGGACTGTTCCTGCACTCAAATTATAAAGAGGAGATGCCCAGTGCAGATACATAATCTTTTTAACCCTTTTAATTCCGTGACAGGATCTGCTCTTTCACTGCTACCCCCTCCCGCCTGGGTCATTACATCATACACTAAGTGCTGCTCCCGCATGTAGGGAACAGGTAGCCTGAGGAGAGGAGGCGAGGCAACTCCCGTTGTCGTCAGGGAAACAACTATTAGACTGGGTAATAACAGCGAGGAGCTGCACACTGCTGTAATGTCCCAGACAGAGGGGTGAGCAGTGCAGTGAAAAGCAGCGCCTGTCACACCAGCCCCATAATGTCTCCCTGTCTGCAGTCCCAGGTGAGGGGACATGTCGAGGGCATCGCCTGCTCACAGCTTCTAATAGCAGCCCCTTGATAATGTCTCATTCACAGGGCTACTAGCAGGGAGCAGGAGTTATAAAGATTATTATAGCGCGCTGGGCATATCATCTTTATAGTGTATGAGTGCAGGAACAGTACAACTTTTTTTTTTTTTATCTCCCCGGAGTACCCCTTTAACCAATTAAAAAAAGTAACTTATGCAAATCTGTAAAAATAAGCTAATTGCCGACTTTGATGTCAGTCCTGATGCACAGAACCCGTTTAAGCTGGGCTAGAGAATTTATGTTTGATGAAGGGCATCCCTATATGTGTAACAGTGGTGTGAGATCAGTGAACCAAAGTAATTTAACCCCTAAAAATACCAGTTCTAATGCTTGAGACAAGTTAAAGTGACCTGATTTTGACTCGGACCATCACTATTGTGGGGAGTTCACACTACATACCATATAATGTATACATAGCACTATACTATATACCAGTGTTTCCCAAACTCCAGTCCTCATGGCCCCCACAGGTCATGTTTTCAGGATCTCCTTAGTATTGCACAGGTTAGAGAATTCATGATGCCTTGATAGTAATTCCATCACCTGTGCAATAC